>NW_027474866.1:0-24921 GCF_050947335.1 Megachile rotundata | reverse complement strand
ATTACTATACATATTACACTCACTATTATCAATCTAACTCATATTATTAACCATATTATGCAGATATGATCGATTGAACGACAATTACTATACTCATTACTCTTACTATTATCAATCTAACTCATATTATTAGCCATATTATGCTTATATGATCGATAGAACGACAATTGCTATACTTATTGCTCTTATTTATTATCAATCTAACTCATATTATTAAGAATATTATGCTTATATGATCGATAGAACGACAATTACCTATACTTATTACACTCACTGTTATCAATCTAACTCATATTATTAGCCATATTATGCTTATATGATCGATAGAACGACAATTGCTATACTTATTGCTCTTATTATTATCAATCTAACTCATATTATTAGCCATGTTATGCTTATATGATCGATAGAACGACAATTGCTATACTTATTGCTCTTATTATTATCAATCTAACTCATAGTATTAAGCATATTATGCTTATATGATCGATAGAACGACAATTACTATACTTATTACACTCACTGTTATCAATCTAACTCATATTATTAGCCATGTTATGCTTATATGATCGATAGAACGACAATTACTATACTCATTACTCTTATTATTATCAATCTAACTCATATTATTAGCCTTATTTTACTTATATGATGGATAGAACGACAATTACTATACTCATTACTCTTATTATTATCAATCTAACTTATATAATTAGCCATGTTATGCTTATATGATCGATAGGACGACAATTACTATACTTATTACTCTTATTATTATCAATCCAACTCATATTATTAGCCATATTATGCTTATGTGATCGATGGAAACGATAATTACTATACTAATTACTCTTGTTATTATCAATCTAACTCATATTATTGACCATATTATGCAGATATGGTCGATAGAACGACAATTACTATACTTATTACTCTTATTATTATCAATCTAACTTATATAATTAACCATGTTATGCTTATATGATCGATAGGACGACAATTACTATACTTGTTACTCTTATTATTATCAATCTAACTCATATTATTAGCCTTATTTTGCTTATATGATCGATAGAACGACAATTACTATACTTATTGCTCTTATTATTATCAATCTAACTCATATTATTAACCATGTTATGCTTATATGATCGATAGGACGACAATTACTATACTTGTTACTCTTATTATTATCAATCTAACTCATATTATTAGCCTTATTTTGCTTATATGATCGATAGAACGACAATTACTATACTTATTACTCTTATTATTATCAATCTAACTCATATTATTAGCCATGTTATGCTTATATGATCGATAGGACGACATTTGCTATACTTATTACTCTTATTATTATCAATCTAACTCATATTATTAGCCATCTTTTGCTTATATGATCGATAGGACGACATTTGCTATACTTATTACTCTTATTATTATCAATCTAACTCATATTATTAACCATATTATGCAGATATGATCGATAGAACGACAATTACTATACTTATTACACTCACTGTTATCAATCCAACTAATATTATTAACCATATTATACAAATATGATCGATAGAACGACAATTACTATACTTATTACACTTATTATTATCAATCTAACTCATATTATTAGCCATATTATGCATATATGATCGATAGAACGACAATTACTTTACTCATTACTCTCACTATTATCAATCTAACTCATATTATAAGCCATATTATGCTTATATGATCGATAGAACGACAATTGCTATACTTATTGCTCTTATTATTATCAATCTAACTCATATTATTAAGCATATTATGCTTATATGATCGATAGAACGACAATTGCTATACTTATTGCTCTTATTATTATCAATGTAACTCATATTATTAGCCATGTTATGCTTATATGATCGATAGGACGACATTTGCTATACTTATTACTCTTATTATTATCAATCTAACTCATATTATTAACCATGTTATGCTTATATGATCGATAGGACGACAATTACTATACTTGTTACTCTTATTATTATCAATCTAACTCATATTATTGGCCTTATTTTGCTTATATGATCGATAGAACGACAATTACTATACTTATTACTCTTATTATTATCAATCTAACTCATATTATTAGCCATGTTATGCTTATATGATCGATAGGACGACAATTACTATACTTCTTACTCTTATTATTATCAATCTAACTCATATTGTTAACCATATTATGCTTATATGATCGATAGAACGACAATTACTATACTTATTACACTCACTATTATCAATCTAACTCATATTATTAACCATATTATGCAGATATGGTCGATTGAACGACAATTACTATACTTATTACTCTTTTTATTATCAATCTAACTCATATTATTAGCCATATTATGGTTATATGATCGATAGAACGACAATTACTATACTTATTACTCTTATTATTATCAATCTAACTCATATTATTAGCCATGTTATGCTTATATGATCGATAGGACGACAATTACTATACTTGTTGCTCTTATTATTATCAATCTAACTCATATTATTAAGCATATTATGCTTATATGGTCGATAGAACGTCAATTACTATACTTATTACACTCACTGTTATCAATCTAACTAACATTATTAACCATATTATGCAAATATGATCGATAGAACGACAATTACTATACTTATTACTCTTATTATTATCAATCTAACTCATATTATTAGCCATATTATGCATATATGATCGATAGAACGACAATTACTATACTCATTACTCTTACTATTATCAATCTAACTCATATTATTAGCCATATTATGCTTATATGATCGATAGAACGACAATTGCTATACTTATTGCTCTTATTATTATCAATCTAACTCATATTATTAAGCATATTATGCTTATATGATCGATAGAACGACAATTACTATACTTATTACACTCACTGTTATCAATCTAACTCATATTATTAGCCATATTATGCTTATATGATCGATAGAACGACAATTGCTATACTTATTGCTCTTATTATTATCAATCTAACTCATATTATTAGCCATGTTATGCTTATATGATCGATAGAACGACAATTGCTATACTTATTGCTCTTATTATTATCAATCTAACTCATATTATTAAGCATCTTATGCTTATATGATCGATAGAACGACAATTACTATACTTATTACACTCACTGTTATCAATCTAACTCATATTATTAGCCATGTTATGCTTATATGATCGATAGAACGACAATTACTATACTCATTACTCTTATTATTATCAATCTAACTTAAATAATTAGCCATGTTATGCTTATATGATCGATAGGACGACAATTACTATACTTATTGCTCTTGTTATTATCAATCTAACTCATATTATTGACCATATTATGCAGATATGGTCGATAGAACGACAATTACTATACTTATTACTCTTATTATTATCAATCTAACACATATTATTAGCCATACTATGCTTATATGATCGATAGAACGACAATTACTATACTTATTACACTCACTATTATCAATGTAACTCATATTATTAACCACATTATGCAGATATGATCGATAGGACGACAATTACTATACTTATTACACTCACGATTATCAATCTAACTCATATTATTAACCATATTATGCAGATATGATCGATAGGACGACAATTACTATACTTATTGCTCTTATTATTATCAATCTCACTCATATTATTAGCCATATTATGCTTATATGATCGATAGAACGACAATTACTATACTTATGACTCTTATTATTATCAATCCAACTCATATTATTAGCCATATTATGCTTATGTGATCGATGGAACGATAATTACTATACTTATTACACTCACTGTTATCAATCTAACTCATATTATTAGCCATATTATGCTTATATGATCGATAGAACGACAATTGCTATACTTATTGCTCTTATTATTATCAATCTAACTCATATTATTAGCCATGTTATGCTTATATGATCGATAGAACGACAATTGCTATACTTATTGCTCTTATTATTATCAATCTAACTCATATTATTAAGCATCTTATGCTTATATGATCGATAGAACGACAATTACTATACTTATTACACTCACTGTTATCAATCTAACTCATATTATTAGCCATGTTATGCTTATATGATCGATAGAACGACAATTACTATACTCATTACTCTTATTATTATCAATCTAACTTAAATAATTAGCCATGTTATGCTTATATGATCGATAGGACGACAATTACTATAATTATTGCTCTTATTATTATCAATCTCACTCATATTATTAGCCATGTTATGCTTATATGATCGATAGAACGACAATTACTATACTTATTACTCTTATTATTATCAATCCAACTCATATTATTAGCCATATTGTGCTTATGTGATCGATGGAACGATAATTACTATACTTATTACTCTTGTTATTATCAATCTAACTCATATTATTGACCATATTATGCAGATATGGTCGATAGAACGACAATTACTATACTTATTACTCTTATTATTATCAATCTAACACATATTATTAGCCATACTATGCTTATATGATCGATAGAACGACAATTACTATACTTATTACACTCACTATTATCAATGTAACTCATATTATTAACCACATTATGCAGATATGATCGATAGGACGACAATTACTATACTTATTACACTCACGATTATCAATCTAACTCATATTATTAACCATATTATGCAGATATGATCGATACGACGACAATTACTATACTTATTGCTCTTATTATTATCAATCTCACTCATATTATTAGCCATATTATGCTTATATGATCGATAGAACGACAATTACTATACTTATGACTCTTATTATTATCAATCCAACTCATATTATTAGCCATATTATGCTTATGTGATCGATGGAACGATAATTACTATACTTATTACTCTTGTTATTATCAATCTAACTCATATTATTGACCATATTATGCAGATATGGTCGATAGAACGACAATTACTATACTTATTACTCTTATTATTATCAATCTAACACATATTATTAGCCATACTATGCTTATATGATCGATAGAACGACAATTACTATACTTATTACACTCACTATTATCAATCTAGCTCATATTATTAACCATATTATGCTTATATGATCGATAGAACGACAATTACTGTACTCATTACTCTTATTATTATCAATCTAACTTATATTATTAGCCATGTTATGCTTATATGATCGATAGGATGACAATTGCTATACTTATTGCTCTTATTATTATCAATCTAACTCATTTTATTAGCCATGTTATGCTTATATGATCGATAGAACGACAATTACTATACTTATTACACTCACTATTATCACTCTAACTCATATTATTAACCATATTATGCAGATATGATCGATAGGACCACAATTACTATACTTATTACTCTTATTACTATCAATCTAACTCATATTATTAGCCATATTATGCTTATATGATCGATAGAACGACAATTACTATACTCATTACTCTTATTATTATCAATCTAACTTATAAAATTAGCCATGTTATGCTTATATGATCGATAGGACGACAATTACTATACTTACTACTCTTATTATTATCAATCTAACTCATATTATTAACCATATTATGCTTATATGATCGATAGAACGACAATTACTATACTCATTACTCTTATTATTATCAATCTAACTCATATTATTAACCATATTATGCAGATATGATCGATTGAACGACAATTACTATACTTATTACTCTCTTTATTATCAATCTAACTCATATTATTAGCCATATTATGCTTATGTGATCGATAGAACGACAATTACTATACTTATTACTCTTATTATTATCAATCTAACTCTTATTATTAACCATAATATGCAGATATGATCGATAGGACCACAATTACTATACTTATTACTCTTATTATTATCAATCTAACTCATATTATTAGCCATGTTATGCTTATATGATCGATAGGACGACAATTACTATACTTATTACTCTTATTATTATCAATCTAACTCATATTATTAACCATATTATGCAGATATGATCGATAGAACGACAATTACTATACTTATTACTCTTATTATTATCAATCTAACTCATATTATTAACCATATTATGCTTATATGATCGATAGAACGACCATCACTTTACTTATTACACTCACTATTATCAATCTAACTCATATTATTAGCCATGTTTTGCTTATATGATCGATAGGACGACATTTGCTATACTTATTACTCTTATTATTATCAATCTAACTCATATTATTAACTACATTATGCAGATATGATCGATAGAACGACAATTACTATACTTATTACTCTTATTATTATCAATCTAACTCATATTATTAGCCATGTTATGCTTATATGATCGATAGGACGACAATTACTATACTTGTTACTCTTATTATTATCAATCTAACTCATCTTATTAACCATATTATGCTTATATGATCGATAGGACGACAATTACTATACTTATTACACTCACTGTTATCAATCTAACTAATATTATTAACCATATTATGCAAATATGATCGATAGAACGACAATTACTATACTTATTACTCTTATTATTATCAATCTAACTCATATTATTAGCCATATTATGCATATATGATCGATAGAACGACAATTACTATACTCATAACTCTTACTATTATCAATCTAACTCAAATTATTAGCCATATTATGCTTATATGATCGATAGAACGACAATTGCTATACTTATTGCTCTTATTATTATCAATCTAACTCATATTATTAAGCATATTATGCCTATATGATCGATAGAACGACAATTACTATACTTATTACACTCACTGTTATCAATCTAACTAATATTATTAACCATATTATGCAAATATGATCGATAGAACGACAATTACTATACTTATTACTCTTATTATTATCAATCTAACTCATATTATTAGCCATGTTATGCATATATGATCGATAGAACGACAATTACTATACTCATTACTCTTACTATTATCAATCTAACTCATATTATTAGCCATATTATGCTTATATGATCGATAGAACGACAATTGCTATACTTATTGCTCTTATTATTATCAATCTAACTCATATTATTAGCCATGTTATGCTTATATGATCGATAGGACGACATTTGCTATACTCATTACTCTTACTAATATCAATCTAACTCATATTATTAACTATATTATGCAGATATGATCGATAGAACGACAATTGCTATACTTATTACTCTTATTATTATCAATCTAACTCATATTATTAGCCATATTATGCATATATGATCGATAGAACGACAATTACTATACTCATTACTCTTACTATTATCAATCTAACTCATATTATTAGCCATATTATGCTTATATGATCGATAGAACGACAATTGCTATACTTATTGCTCTTATTATTATCAATCTAACTCATATTATTAAGCATATTATGCTTATATGATCGATAGAACGACAATTACTATACTTATTACACTCACTGTTATTAATCTAACTCATATTATTAACCATATTATGCTTATATGATCGATAGAAAGACAATTACTATACTTATTACACTCACTATTATCAATCTAACTCATATTATTAGCCATGTTATGCTTATATGATCGATAGGACGACAATTACTATACTTATTACTCTTATTATTATCAATCTAACTCATATTATTAAGCATATTATGCTTATATGATCGATAGAACGACAATTGCTATGCTTATTGCTCTTATTATTATCAATGTAACTCATATTATTAGCCATGTTATGCTTATATGATCGATAGGACGACATTTGCTATACTTATTACTCTTATTATTATCAATCTAACTCATATTATTAACCATGTTATGCTTATATGATCGATAGGACGACAATTACTATACTTGTTACTCTTATTATTATCAATCTAACTCATATTATTAGCCTTATTTTGCTTATATGATCGATAGAACGACAATTACTATACTTATTACTCTTATTATTATCAATCTAACTCATATTATTAGCCATGTTATGCTTATATGATCGATAGGACGACAATTACTATACTTCTTACTCTTATTATTATCAATCTAACTCATATTATTAACCATATTATGCTTATATGATCGATAGAACGACAATTACTATACTTATTACACTCACTATTATCAATCTAACTCATATTATTAACCATATTATGCAGATATGATCGATTGAACGACAATTACTATACTTATTACTCTTTTTATTATCAATCTAACTCATATTATTAGCCATATTATGGTTATATGATCGATAGAACGACAATTACTATACTTATTACTCTTATTATTATCAATCTAACTCATATTATTAGCCATGTTATGCTTATATGATCGATAGGACGACAATTACTATACTTATTGCTCTTATTATTATCAATCTAACTCATATTATTAAGCATATTATGCTTATATGGTCGATAGAACGTCAATTACTATACTTATTACTCTTATTATTATCAATCTAACTCATATTATTAGCCATATTATGCATATATGATCGATAGAACGACAATTACTATACTCATTACTCTTACTATTATCAATCTAACTCATATTATTAGCCATATTATGCTTATATGATCGATAGAACGACAATTGCTATACTTATTGCTCTTATTATTATCAATCTAACTCATATTATTAAGCATATTATGCTTATATGATCGATAGAACGACAATTACTATACTTATTACACTCACTGTTATCAATCTAACTCATATTATTAGCCATGTTATGCTTATATGATCGATAGAACGACAATTGCTATACTTATTGCTCTTATTATTATCAATCTAACTCATATTATTAGCCATGTTATGCTTATATGATCGATAGAACGACAATTGCTATACCTATTGCTCTTATTATTATCAATCTAACTCATATTATTAAGCATCTTATGCTTATATGATCGATAGAACGACAATTACTATACTTATTACACTCACTGTTATCAATCTAACTCATATTATTAGCCATGTTATGCTTATATGATCGATAGAACGACAATTACTATACTCATTACTCTTATTATTATCAATCTAACTTAAATAATTAGCCATGTTATGCTTATATGATCGATAGGACGACAATTACTATACTTATTGCTCTTATTATTATCAATCTCACTCATATTATTAGCCATGTTATGCTTATATGATCGATAGAACGACAATTACTATACTTATTACTCTTATTATTATCAATCCAACTCATATTATTAGCCATATTGTGCTTATGTGATCGATGGAACGATAATTACTATACTTATTACTCTTGTTATTATCAATCTAACTCATATTATTGACCATATTATGCAGATATGGTCGATAGAACGACAATTACTATACTTATTACTCTTATTATTATCAATCTAACACATATTATTAGCCATACTATGCTTATATGATCGATAGAACGACAATTACTATACTTATTACACTCACTATTATCAATGTAACTCATATTATTAACCACATTATGCAGATATGATCGATAGGACGACAATTACTATACTTATTACACTCACGATTATCAATCTAACTCATATTATTAACCATATTATGCAGATATGATCGATAGGACGACAATTACTATACTTATTGCTCTTATTATTATCAATCTCACTCATATTATTAGCCATATTATGCTTATATGATCGATAGAACGACAATTACTATACTTATGACTCTTATTATTATCAATCCAACTCATATTATTAGCCATATTATGCTTATGTGATCGATGGAACGATAATTACTATACTTATTACACTCACTGTTATCAATCTAACTCATATTATTAGCCATATTATGCTTATATGATCGATAGAACGACAATTGCTATACTTATTGCTCTTATTATTATCAATCTAACTCATATTATTAGCCATGTTATGCTTATATGATCGATAGAACGACAATTGCTGTACTTATTGCTCTTATTATTATCAATCTAACTCATATTATTAAGCATCTTATGCTTATATGATCGATAGAACGACAATTACTATACTTATTACACTCACTGTTATCAATCTAACTCATATTATTAGCCATGTTATGCTTATATGATCGATAGAACGACAATTACTATACTCATTACTCTTATTATTATCAATCTAACTTAAATAATTAGCCATGTTATGCTTATATGATCGATAGGACGACAATTACTATACTTATTGCTCTTATTATTATCAATCTCACTCATATTATTAGCCATGTTATGCTTATATGATCGATAGAACGACAATTACTATACTTATTACTCTTATTATTATCAATCCAACTCATATTATTAGCCATATTGTGCTTATGTGATCGATGGAACGATAATTACTATACTTATTACTCTTGTTATTATCAATCTAACTCATATTATTGACCATATTATGCAGATATGGTCGATAGAACGACAATTACTATACTTATTACTCTTATTATTATCAATCTAACACATATTATTAGCCATACTATGCTTATATGATCGATAGAACGACAATTACTATACTTATTACACTCACTATTATCAATGTAACTCATATTATTAACCACATTATGCAGATATGATCGATAGGACGACAATTACTATACTTATTACACTCACGATTATCAATCTAACTCATATTATTAACCATATTATGCAGATATGATCGATAGGACGACAATTACTATACTTATTGCTCTTATTATTATCAATCTCACTCATATTATTAGCCATATTATGCTTATATGATCGATAGAACGACAATTACTATACTTATGACTCTTATTATTATCAATCCAACTCATATTATTAGCCATATTATGCTTATGTGATCGATGGAACGATAATTACTATACTTATTACTCTTGTTATTATCAATCTAACTCATATTATTGACCATATTATGCAGATATGGTCGATAGAACGACAATTACTATACTTATTACTCTTATTATTATCAATCTAACACATATTATTAGCCATACTATGCTTATATGATCGATAGAACGACAATTACTATACTTATTACACTCACTATTATCAATGTAACTCATATTATTAACCACATTATGCAGATATGATCGATAGGACGACAATTACTATACTTATTACACTCACGATTATCAATCTAACTCATATTATTAAGCATATTATGCAGATATGATCGATAGGACGACAATTACTATACTTATTACTCTTATTATTATCAATCTAACTCATATTATTAAGCATATTATGCTTATATTATCGATCGAAAGGCAATTACTATACTTATTTCACTCACTGTTATCAATCTAACTCATATTATTAGCCATATTATGCTTATATGATCGATAGAACGACAATTACTATACTCAATACTCTTATTATAATCAATCTAACTTATATTATTAGCCATGTTATGCTTATATGATCGATAGGACGACAATTACTATACTCATTACTCTCATTATTATCAATCTAACTTATATTATTAGCCATGTTATGCTTATATGATCGATAGGATGACAATTGCTATACTTATTGCTCTTATTATTATCAATCTAACTCATTTTATTAGCCATGTTATGCTTATATGATCGATAGAACGACAATTACTATACTTATTACACTCACTATTATCACTCTAACTCATATTATTAACCATATTATGCAGATATGATCGATAGGACCACAATTACTATACTTATTACTCTTATTACTATCAATCTAACTCATATTATTAGCCATATTATGCTTATATGATCGATAGAACGACAATTACTATACTCATTACTCTTATTATTATCAATCTAACTTATAAAATTAGCCATGTTATGCTTATATGATCGATAGGACGACAATTACTATACTTACTACTCTTATTATTATCAATCTAACTCATATTATTAACCATGTTATGCTTATATGATCGATAGAACGGCAATTACTATACTCATTACTCTTATTATTATCAATCTAACTCATATTATTAACCATATTATGCAGATATGATCGATTGAACGACAATTACTATACTTATTACTCTCTTTATTATCAATCTAACTCATATTATTAGCCATATTATGCTTATGTGATCGATAGAACGACAATTACTATACTTATTACTCTTATTATTATCAATCTAACTCTTATTATTAACCATAATATGCAGATATGATCGATAGGACCACAATTACTATACTTATTACTCTTATTATTATCAATCTAACTCATATTATTAGCCATGTTATGCTTATATGATCGATAGGACGACAATTACTATACTTATTACTCTTATTATTATCAATCTAACTCATATTATTAACCATATTATGCAGATATGATCGATAGAACGACAATTACTATACTTATTACTCTTATTATTATCAATCTAACTCATATTATTAACCATATTATGCTTATATGATCGATAGAACGACCATCACTTTACTTATTACACTCACTGTTATCAATCTAACTCATATTATTAGCCATGTTTTGCTTATATGATCGATAGGACGACATTTGCTATACTTATTACTCTTATTATTATCAATCTAACTCATATTATTAACTACATTATGCAGATATGATCGATAGAACGACAATTACTATACTTATTACTCTTATTATTATCAATCTAACTCATATTATTAGCCATGTTATGCTTATATGATCGATAGGACGACAATTACTATACTTGTTACTCTTATTATTATCAATCTAACTCATCTTATTAACCATATTATGCTTATATGATCGATAGGACGACAATTACTATACTTATTACACTCACTGTTATCAATCTAACTAATATTATTAACCATATTATGCAAATATGATCGATAGAACGACAATTACTATACTTATTACTCTTATTATTATCAATCTAACTCATATTATTAGCCATATTATGCATATATGATCGATAGAACGACAATTACTATACTCATAACTCTTACTATTATCAATCTAACTCAAATTATTAGCCATATTATGCTTATATGATCGATAGAACGACAATTGCTATACTTATTGCTCTTATTATTATCAATCTAACTCATATTATTAAGCATATTATGCCTATATGATCGATAGAACGACAATTACTATACTTATTACACTCACTGTTATCAATGTAACTAATATTATTAACCATATTATGCAAATATGATCGATAGAACGACAATTACTATACTTATTACTCTTATTATTATCAATCTAACTCATATTATTAGCCATGTTATGCATATATGATCGATAGAACGACAATTACTATACTCATTACTCTTACTATTATCAATCTAACTCATATTATTAGCCATATTATGCTTATATGATCGATAGAACGACAATTGCTATACTTATTGCTCTTATTATTATCAATCTAACTCATATTATTAAGCATATTATGCCTATATGATCGATAGAACGACAATTACTATACTTATTGCACTCACTGTTATCAATCTAACTCATATTATTAGCCATATTATGCTTATATGATCGATAGAACGACAATTGCTATACTTATTGCTCTTATTATTATCAATCTAACTCATATTATTAGCCATGTTATGCTTATATGATCGATAGGACGACATTTGCTATACTCATTACTCTTACTAATATCAATCTAACTCATATTATTAACTATATTATGCAGATATGATCGATAGAACGACAATTGCTATACTTATTACTCTTATTATTATCAATCTAACTCATATTATTAGCCATATTATGCATATATGATCGATAGAACGACAATTACTATACTCATTACTCTTACTATTATCAATCTAACTCATATTATTAGCCATATTATGCTTATATGATCGATAGAACGACAATTGCTATACTTATTGCTCTTATTATTATCAATCTAACTCATATTATTAAGCATATTATGCTTATATGATCGATAGAACGACAATTACTATACTTATTACACTCACTGTTATTAATCTAACTCATATTATTAACCATATTATGCTTATATGATCGATAGAAAGACAATTACTATACTTATTACACTCACTATTATCAATCTAACTCATATTATTAGCCATGTTATGCTTATATGATCGATAGGACGACAATTACTATACTTATTACTCTTATTATTATCAATCTAACACATATTATTAGCCATACTATGCTTATATGATCGATAGAACGACAATTACTATACTTATTACACTCACTATTATCAATGTAACTCATATTATTAACCACATTATGCAGATATGATCGATAGGACGACAATTACTATACTTATTACACTCACGATTATCAATCTAACTCATATTATTAACCATATTATGCAGATATGATCGATAGGACGACAATTACTATACTTATTGCTCTTATTATTATCAATCTCACTCATATTATTAGCCATATTATGCTTATATGATCGATAGAACGACAATTACTATACTTATGACTCTTATTATTATCAATCCAACTCATATTATTAGCCATATTATGCTTATGTGATCGATGGAACGATAATTACTATACTTATTACTCTTGTTATTATCAATCTAACTCATATTATTGACCATATTATGCAGATATGGTCGATAGAACGACAATTACTATACTTATTACTCTTATTATTATCAATCTAACACATATTATTAGCCATACTATGCTTATATGATCGATAGAACGACAATTACTATACTTATTACACTCACTATTATCAATGTAACTCATATTATTAACCACATTATGCAGATATGATCGATAGGACGACAATTACTATACTTATTACACTCACGATTATCAATCTAACTCATATTATTAAGCATATTATGCAGATATGATCGATAGGACGACAATTACTATACTTATTACTCTTATTATTATCAATCTAACTCATATTATTAAGCATATTATGCTTATATTATCGATCGAAAGGCAATTACTATACTTATTTCACTCACTGTTATCAATCTAACTCATATTATTAGCCATATTATGCTTATATGATCGATAGAACGACAATTACTATACTCAATACTCTTATTATAATCAATCTAACTTATATTATTAGCCATGTTATGCTTATATGATCGATAGGACGACAATTACTATACTCATTACTCTTATTATTATCAATCTAACTTATATTATTAGCCATGTTATGCTTATATGATCGATAGGATGACAATTGCTATACTTATTGCTCTTATTATTATCAATCTAACTCATTTTATTAGCCATGTTATGCTTATATGATCGATAGAACGACAATTACTATACTTATTACACTCACTATTATCACTCTAACTCATATTATTAACCATATTATGCAGATATGATCGATAGGACCACAATTACTATACTTATTACTCTTATTACTATCAATCTAACTCATATTATTAGCCATATTATGCTTATATGATCGATAGAACGACAATTACTATACTCATTACTCTTATTATTATCAATCTAACTTATAAAATTAGCCATGTTATGCTTATATGATCGATAGGACGACAATTACTATACTTACTACTCTTATTATTATCAATCTAACTCATATTATTAACCATGTTATGCTTATATGATCGATAGAACGGCAATTACTATACTCATTACTCTTATTATTATCAATCTAACTCATATTATTAACCATATTATGCAGATATGATCGATTGAACGACAATTACTATACTTATTACTCTCTTTATTATCAATCTAACTCATATTATTAGCCATATTATGCTTATGTGATCGATAGAACGACAATTACTATACTTATTACTCTTATTATTATCAATCTAACTCTTATTATTAACCATGTTATGCAGATATGATCGATAGGACCACAATTACTATACTTATTACTCTTATTATTATCAATCTAACTCATATTATTAGCCATGTTATGCTTATATGATCGATAGGACGACAATTACTATACTTATTACTCTTATTATTATCAATCTAACTCATATTATTAACCATATTATGCAGATATGATCGATAGAACGACAATTACTATACTTATTACTCTTATTATTATCAATCTAACTCATATTATTAACCATATTATGCTTATATGATCGATAGAACGACCATCACTTTACTTATTACACTCACTGTTATCAATGTAACTCATATTATTAGCCATGTTTTGCTTATATGATCGATAGGACGACATTTGCTATACTTATTACTCTTATTATTATCAATCTAACTCATATTATTAACTACATTATGCAGATATGATCGATAGAACGACAATTACTATACTTATTACTCTTATTATTATCAATCTAACTCATATTATTAGCCATGTTATGCTTATATGATCGATAGGACGACAATTACTATACTTGTTACTCTTATTATTATCAATCTAACTCATCTTATTAACCATATTATGCTTATATGATCGATAGGACGACAATTACTATACTTATTACACTCACTGTTATCAATCTAACTAATATTATTAACCATATTATGCAAATATGATCGATAGAACGACAATTACTATACTTATTACTCTTATTATTATCAATCTAACTCATATTATTAGCCATATTATGCATATATGATCGATAGAACGACAATTACTATACTCATAACTCTTACTATTATCAATCTAACTCAAATTATTAGCCATATTATGCTTATATGATCGATAGAACGACAATTGCTATACTTATTGCTCTTATTATTATCAATCTAACTCATATTATTAAGCATATTATGCCTATATGATCGATAGAACGACAATTACTATACTTATTACACTCACTGTTATCAATCTAACTAATATTATTAACCATATTATGCAAATATGATCGATAGAACGACAATTACTATACTTATTACTCTTATTATTATCAATCTAACTCATATTATTAGCCATGTTATGCATATATGATCGATAGAACGACAATTACTATACTCATTACTCTTACTATTATCAATCTAACTCATATTATTAGCCATATTATGCTTATATGATCGATAGAACGACAATTGCTATACTTATTGCTCTTATTATTATCAATCTAACTCATATTATTAAGCATATTATGCCTATATGATCGATAGAACGACAATTACTATACTTATTGCACTCACTGTTATCAATCTAACTCATATTATTAGCCATATTATGCTTATATGATCGATAGAACGACAATTGCTATACTTATTGCTCTTATTATTATCAATCTAACTCATATTATTAGCCATGTTATGCTTATATGATCGATAGGACGACATTTGCTATACTCATTACTCTTACTAATATCAATCTAACTCATATTATTAACTATATTATGCAGATATGATCGATAGAACGACAATTGCTATACTTATTACTCTTATTATTATCAATCTAACTCATATTATTAGCCATATTATGCATATATGATCGATAGAACGACAATTACTATACTCATTACTCTTACTATTATCAATCTAACTCATATTATTAGCCATATTATGCTTATATGATCGATAGAACGACAATTGCTATACTTATTGCTCTTATTATTATCAATCTAACTCATATTATTAAGCATATTATGCTTATATGATCGATAGAACGACAATTACTATACTTATTACACTCACTGTTATTAATCTAACTCATATTATTAACCATATTATGCTTATATGATCGATAGAAAGACAATTACTATACTTATTACACTCACTATTATCAATCTAACTCATATTATTAGCCATGTTATGCTTATATGATCGATAGGACGACAATTACTATACTTATTACTCTTATTATTATCAATCTAACTCATATTATTAAGCATATTATGCTTATATGATCGATAGAACGACAATTGCTATACTTATTGCTCTTATTATTATCAATGTAACTCATATTATTAGCCATGTTATGCTTATATGATCGATAGGACGACATTTGCTATACTTATTACTCTTATTATTATCAATCTAACTCATATTATTAACCATGTTATGCTTATATGATCGATAGGACGACAATTACTATACTTGTTACTCTTATTATTATCAATCTAACTCATATTATTAGCCTTATTTTGCTTATATGATCGATAGAACGACAATTACTATACTTATTACTCTTATTATTATCAATCTAACTCATATTATTAGCCATGTTATGCTTATATGATCGATAGGACGACAATTACTATACTTCTTACTCTTATTATTATCAATCTAACTCATATTATTAACCATATTATGCTTATATGATCGATAGAACGACAATTACTATACTTATTACACTCACTATTATCAATCTAACTCATATTATTAACCATATTATGCAGATATGATCGATTGAACGACAATTACTATACTTATTACTCTTTTTATTATCAATCTAACTCATATTATTAGCCATATTATGGTTATATGATCGATAGAACGACAATTACTATACTTATTACTCTTATTATTATCAATCTAACTCATATTATTAGCCATGTTATGCTTATATGATCGATAGGACGACAATTACTATACTTATTGCTCTTATTATTATCAATCTAACTCATACTATTAAGCATATTATGCTTATATGGTCGATAGAACGTCAATTACTATACTTATTACACTCACTGTTATCAATCTAACTAACATTATTAACCATATTATGCAAATATGATCGATAGAACGACAATTACTATACTTATTACTCTTATTATTATCAATCTAACTCATATTATTAGCCATATTATGCATATATGATCGATAGAACGACAATTACTATACTCATTACTCTTACTATTATCAATCTAACTCATATTATTAGCCATATTATGCTTATATGATCGATAGAACGACAATTGCTATACTTATTGCTCTTATTATTATCAATCTAACTCATATTATTAAGCATATTATGCTTATATGATCGATAGAACGACAATTACTATACTTATTACACTCACTGTTATCAATCTAACTCATATTATTAGCCATGTTATGCTTATATGATCGATAGAACGACAATTGCTATACTTATTGCTCTTATTATTATCAATCTAACTCATATTATTAGCCATGTTATGCTTATATGATCGATAGAACGACAATTGCTATACTTATTGCTCTTATTATTATCAATCTAACTCATATTATTAAGCATCTTATGCTTATATGATCGATAGAACGACAATTACTATACTTATTACACTCACTGTTATCAATCTAACTCATATTATTAGCCATGTTATGCTTATATGATCGATAGAACGACAATTACTATACTCATTACTCTTATTATTATCAATCTAACTTAAATAATTAGCCATGTTATGCTTATATGATCGATAGGACGACAATTACTATACTTATTGCTCTTATTATTATCAATCTCACTCATATTATTAGCCATGTTATGCTTATATGATCGATAGAACGACAATTACTATACTTATTACTCTTATTATTATCAATCCAACTCATATTATTAGCCATATTGTGCTTATGTGATCGATGGAACGATAATTACTATACTTATTACTCTTGTTATTATCAATCTAACTCATATTATTGACCATATTATGCAGATATGGTCGATAGAACGACAATTATTATACTTATTACTCTTATTATTATCAATCTAACACATATTATTAGCCATACTATGCTTATATGATCGATAGAACGACAATTACTATACTTATTACACTCACTATTATCAATGTAACTCATATTATTAACCACATTATGCAGATATGATCGATAGGACGACAATTACTATACTTATTACACTCACGATTATCAATCTAACTCATATTATTAACCATATTATGCAGATATGATCGATAGGACGACAATTACTATACTTATTGCTCTTATTATTATCAATCTCACTCATATTATTAGCCATATTATGCTTATATGATCGATAGAACGACAATTACTATACTTATGACTCTTATTATTATCAATCCAACTCATATTATTAGCCATATTATGCTTATGTGATCGATGGAACGATAATTACTATACTTATTACTCTTGTTATTATCAATCTAACTCATATTATTGACCATATTATGCAGATATGGTCGATAGAACGACAATTACTATACCTATTACTCTTATTATTATCAATCTAACACATATTATTAGCCATACTATGCTTATATGATCGATAGAACGACAATTACTAAACTTATTACACTCACTATTATCAATGTAACTCATATTATTAACCACATTATGCAGATATGATCGATAGGACGACAATTACTATACTTATTACACTCACGATTATCAATCTAACTCATATTATTAAGCATATTATGCAGATATGATCGATAGGACGACAATTACTATACTTATTACTCTTATTATTATCAATCTAACTCATATTATTAAGCATATTATGCTTATATTATCGATAGAACGACAATTACTATACTTATTTCACTCACTGTTATCAATCTAACTCATATTATTAGCCATATTATGCTTATATGATCGATAGAACGACAATTACTATACTCATTACTCTTATTATTATCAATCTAACTTATATTATTAGCCATGTTATGCTTATATGATCGATAGGACGACAATTACTATACATATTGCTCATATTATTATCAATCTAACTCATATTATTAGCCATATTATGCTTATATGATCGATAGAACGACAAATACTATACTTATTACACTCACTATTATCAATCTAACTCATATTATTAACCATATTATGCTTATATGATCGATAGAACGACAATTACTATACTCATTACTCTTATTATTATCAATCTAACTTATATTATTAGCCATGTTATGCTTATATGATCGATAGGATGACAATTGCTATACTTATTGCTCTTATTATTATCAATCTAACTCATTTTATTAGCCATGTTATGCTTATATGATCGATAGAACGACAATTACTACACTTATTACACTCACTATTATCACTCTAACTGATATTATTAACCATATTATGCAGATATGATCGATAGGACCACAATTACTATACTTATTACTCTTATTACTATCAATCTAACTCATATTATTAGCCATATTATGCTTATATGATCGATAGAACGACAATTACTATACTCATTACTCTTATTATTATCAATCTAACTTATAAAATTAGCCATGTTATGCTTATATGATCGATAGGACGACAATTACTATACTTACTACTCTTATTATTATCAATCTAACTCATATTATTAACCATATTATGCTTATATGATCGATAGAACGACAATTACTATACTCATTACTCTTATTATTATCAATCTAACTCATATTATTAACCATATTATGCAGATATGATCGATTGAACGACAATTACTATACTTATTACTCTCTTTATTATCAATCTAACTCATATTATTAGCCATATTATGCTTATGTCATCGATAGAACGACAATTACTATACTTATTACTCTTATTATTATCAATCTAACTCTTATTATTAACCATAATATGCAGATATGATCGATAGGACCACAATTACTATACTTATTACTCTTATTATTATCAATCTAACTCATATTATTAGACATATTATGCATATATGATCGATAGAACGACAATTACTATACTCATTACTCTTACTATTATCAATCTAACTCATATTATTAACTATATTATGCAGATATGATCGATAGAACGACAATTGCTATACTTATTACTCTTATTATTATCAATCTAACTCATATTTTTAGCCATATTATGCTTATATGATCGATAGAACGACAATTAATATACTCATTACTCTTATTATTATCAATCTATCTTATATAATTAGCCATGTTATGCTTATATGATCGATAGGACGACAATTACTATACTTATTGCTCTTATTATTATCAATCTAACTCATATTATTAGCCATATTATGCTTATATGATCGATAGAACAACAATTGCTATACTTATTGCTCTTATTATTATCAATCTAACTCATATTATTAGCCATGTTATGCTTATATGATCGATAGGACGACATTTGCTATACTTATTACTCTTATTATTATCAATCTAACTCATATTATTAACCATATTATGCAGATATGATCGATAGAACGACAATTACTATACTTATTACTCTTATTATTATCAATCTAACTCATATTATTAACCATATTATGCTTATATGATCGATAGAACGACCATCACTTTACTTATTACACTCACTGTTATCAATCTAACTCATATTATTAGCCATGTTTTGCTTATATGATCGATAGGACGACATTTGCTATACTTATTACTCTTATTATTATCAATCTAACTCATATTATTAACTACATTATGCAGATATGATCGATAGAACGACAATTACTATACTTATTACTCTTATTATTATCAATCTAACTCATATTATTAGCCATATTATGGTTATATGATCGATAGAACGACAATTACTATACTTATTACTCTTATTATTATCAATCTAACTCATATTATTAGCCATGTTATGCTTATATGATCGATAGGACGACAATTACTATATTTATTACTCTTATTATTATCAATCTAACTCATATTATTAAGCATATTATGCTTATATCATCGATAGAACGACAATTACTATACTTATTACACTCACTGTTATCAATCTAACTAATATTATTAACCATATTATGCAGATATGATCGATAGGACGACAATTACTATACTTATTACTCTTATTATTATCAATCTAACTCATATTATTAAGCATATTATGCTTATATTATCGATCGAAAGGCAATTACTATACTTATTTCACTCACTGTTATCAATCTAACTCATATTATTAGCCATATTATGCTTATATGATCGATAGAACGACAATTACTATACTCAATACTCTTATTATAATCAATCTAACTTATATTATTAGCCATGTTATGCTTATATGATCGATAGGACGACAATTACTATACTCATTACTCTTATTATTATCAATCTAACTTATATTATTAGCCATGTTATGCTCATATGATCGATAGGATGACAATTGCTATACTTATTGCTCTTATTATTATCAATCTAACTCATTTTATTAGCCATGTTATGCTTATATGATCGATAGAACGACAATTACTATACTTATTACACTCACTATTATCACTCTAACTCATATTATTAACCATATTATGCAGATATGATCGATAGGACCACAATTACTATACTTATTACTCTTATTACTATCAATCTAACTCATATTATTAGCCATATTATGCTTATATGATCGATAGAACGACAATTACTATACTCATTACTCTTATTATTATCAATCTAACTTATAAAATTAGCCATGTTATGCTTATATGATCGATAGGACGACAATTACTATACTTACTACTCTTATTATTATCAATCTAACTCATATTATTAACCATGTTATGCTTATATGATCGATAGAACGGCAATTACTATACTCATTACTCTTATTATTATCAATCTAACTCATATTATTAACCATATTATGCAGATATGATCGATTGAACGACAATTACTATACTTATTACTCTCTTTATTATCAATCTAACTCATATTATTAGCCATATTATGCTTATGTGATCGATAGAACGACAATTACTATACTTATTACTCTTATTATTATCAATCTAACTCTTATTATTAACCATAATATGCAGATATGATCGATAGGACCACAATTACTATACTTATTACTCTTATTATTATCAATCTAACTCATATTATTAGCCATGTTATGCTTATATGATCGATAGGACGACAATTACTATACTTATTACTCTTATTATTATCAATCTAACTCATATTATTAACCATATTATGCAGATATGATCGATAGAACGACAATTACTATACTTATTACTCTTATTATTATCAATCTAACTCATATTATTAACCATATTATGCTTATATGATCGATAGAACGACCATCACTTTACTTATTACACTCACTGTTATCAATCTAACTCATATTATTAGCCATGTTTTGCTTATATGATCGATAGGACGACATTTGCTATACTTATTACTCTTATTATTATCAATCTAACTCATATTATTAACTACATTATGCAGATATGATCGATAGAACGACAATTACTATACTTATTACTCTTATTATTATCAATCTAACTCATATTATTAGCCATGTTATGCTTATATGATCGATAGGACGACAATTACTATACTTGTTACTCTTATTATTATCAATCTAACTCATCTTATTAACCATATTATGCTTATATGATCGATAGGACGACAATTACTATACTTATTACACTCACTGTTATCAATCTAACTAATATTATTAACCATATTATGCAAATATGATCGATAGAACGACAATTACTATACTTATTACTCTTATTATTATCAATCTAACTCATATTATTAGCCATATTATGCATATATGATCGATAGAACGACAATTACTATACTCATAACTCTTACTATTATCAATCTAACTCAAATTATTAGCCATATTATGCTTATATGATCGATAGAACGACAATTGCTATACTTATTGCTCTTATTATTATCAATCTAACTCATATTATTAAGCATATTATGCCTATATGATCGATAGAACGACAATTACTATACTTATTACACTCACTGTTATCAATCTAACTAATATTATTAACCATATTATGCAAATATGATCGATAGAACGACAATTACTATACTTATTACTCTTATTATTATCAATCTAACTCATATTATTAGCCATGTTATGCATATATGATCGATAGAACGACAATTACTATACTCATTACTCTTACTATTATCAATCTAACTCATATTATTAGCCATATTATGCTTATATGATCGATAGAACGACAATTGCTATACTTATTGCTCTTATTATTATCAATCTAACTCATATTATTAAGCATATTATGCCTATATGATCGATAGAACGACAATTACTATACTTATTGCA
>NW_027474865.1:0-24964 GCF_050947335.1 Megachile rotundata | reverse complement strand
ATAATATGAGTAAGATTGATAATAATAATAGTAATAAGTGTAGTAATTGTCGTTCTATCGATCATATCTGCATAATATGGCTAATAATATGAGTTAGATTGATAATAATAAGAGTAATAAGTATAGTAACTGTCGTTCTATCGATCATATAAGCATAATATGGCTAATAATATGAGTTAGATTGACAATAATAAGAGTAATGGGTATAGTAATTGTAGTTCTATCGATCATATCTGCATAATATGGTTAATAATATGAGTTAGATTCATAATAATAAGAGTAATAAGTATAGTAATTGTCGTTCTATCGATCATTTAAGCATAATATGGCTAATAATATGAGTTAGATTGATAATAATGAGAGTAATAAGTATAGTAATTGTCGTTCTATCGATCATATAAGAATAATATGGCTAATAATATGAGATAGATCGATAATGGTAAGAGTAGTAAGTACAGTAATTGTCGTTCTATCGATCATATAAGCATAATATGGCTAATAATATGAGTTAGATTGATAATAATAACAGTAATGGGTATAGTAATTGTAGTTCTATCGATCATATCTGCATAATATGGTTAATAATATGAGTTAGATTCATAATAATAAGAGTAATAAGTATAGTAATTGTCCTTCTATCGATCATTTAAGCATAATATGGCTAATAATATGAGTTAGGTTGATAAAAATAAGAATAATAAGTATAGTAATTGTCGTTCTGTCGATCATATAAGCATAATATGGCTAATAATATGAGTTAGATTGATAATAATGAGAGTAATAAGTATAGTAATTGTCGTTCTATCGATCATTTAAGCATAATACGGCTAATAATATGAGTTAGGTTGATAATAATAAGAGTAATAAGTATAGTAAATGTCGTGCTATCGATCATATCTGCATAATATTGTTAATAATATGAGTTAGATTGATAATAGTGAGTGTAATAAGTATAGTAATTGTCGTTCTATCGATCATATCTGCATAATATGGCTAATAATATGAGTTAGATTGATAATAATAAGAGTAATAAGTATAGTAATTGTCGTTCTATCGATCATATAAGCATAATATGGCTAATAATATGAGTTAGATCGATAATGATATGAGTAATAAGTATAGTAATTGTCGTTCTATCGATCATATCTGCATAATATGGTTAATAATATGAGTTAGATTCATAATAATAAGAGCAATAAGTATAGTAATTGTCGTTCTATCGATCATTTAAGCATAATATGGCTAATAATATGAGTTAGGTTGATAAAAATAAGAATAATAAGTATAGTAATTGTCGTTCTATCGATCATATAAGCATAATATGGCTAATAATATGAGTTAGGTTGATAATAATAGGAGTAATAAGTATAGTAAATGTCGTGCTATCGATCATATCTGCATAATATGGTTAATAATATGAGTTAGATTGATAACAATAAGAGTAATAAGTATAGTAATTGTCGTTCTATCGATCATATAAGCATAATATGGCTAATAATATGAGTTAGATTGATAATAATAAGAGTAATGGGTATAGTAATTGTAGTTCTATCGATCATATCTGCATAATATGGTTAATAATATGAGTTAGATTGATAATAGTGAGTGTAATAAGTATAGTAATTGTCGTTCTATCGATCATATCTACATAATATGGCTAATAATATGAGTTAGATTGATAATAATAAGAGTAATAAGTATAGTAATTGTCGTTCTATCGATCATATAAGCATAATATGGCTAATAATATGAGTTAGATCGATAATGATATGAGTAATAAGTATAGTAATTGTCGTTCTATCGATCATATCTGCATAATATGGTTAATAATATGAGTTAGATTCATAATAATAAGAGCAATAAGTATAGTAATTGTCGTTCTATCGATCATTTAAGCATAATATGGCTAATAATATGAGTTAGGTTGATAAAAATAAGAATAATAAGTATAGTAATTGTCGTTCTATCGATCATATAAGCATAATATGGCTAATAATATGAGTTAGGTTGATAATAATAGGAGTAATAAGTATAGTAAATGTCGTGCTATCGATCATATCTGCATAATATGGTTAATAATATGAGTTAGATTGATAACAATAAGAGTAATAAGTACAGTAATTGTCGTTCTATCGATAATATAAGCATAATATGGCTAATAATATGAGTTAGATCGATAATGATATGAGTAATAAGTACAGTAATTGTCGTTCTATCGATCATATATGCATAATATAGCTAATAATATGAGTAAGATTGATAATAATAATAGTAATAAGTATAGTAATTGTCGTTCTATCGATCATTTAAGCATAATATGGCTAATAATATGAGTTAGGTTGATAATAGTAAGAGTAGTGAGTATAGTAATTGTCGTTCTATCGATCATATATGCATAATATGGCTAATAATATGAGTTAGATTGATAATAATAACAGTAATAAGTACATTAATTGTCGTTCTATCGATAATATAAGCATAATATGGCTAATAATATGAGTTATGTTGATAATAATAAGAGTAATAAGTATAGTAAATGTCGTGCTATCGATCATATCTGCATAATATGGTTAATAATATGAGTTAGATTGATAATAATAATAGTAATAAGTATAGTAATTGTCGTTCTATCGATCATTTAAGCATAATATGGCTAATAATATGAGTTAGATCGATAATGATAAGAGTAATAAGTACAGTAATTGTCGTTCTATCGATCATATATGCATAATATAGCTAATAATATGAGTAAGATTGATAATAATAATAGTAATAAGTATAGTAATTGTCGTTCTATCGATCATTTAAGCATAATATGGCTAATAATATGAGTTAAATTGATAATAATAACAGTAATAAGTACAGTAATTGTCGTTCTATCGATAATATAAGCATAATTTGGCTAATAGTATGAGTTAGATCGATAATAATAAGAGTAGTGAGTACAGTAATTGTCGTTCTATCGATCATTTAAGCATAATACGGCTAATAATATGAGTTAGATTGATAATAATAAGAGTAATGGGTATAGTAATTGTAGTTCTATCGATCATATCTGCATAATATGGTTAATAATATGAGTTAGATTCATAATAATAAGAGTAATAAGTATAGTAATTGTCCTTCTATCGATCATTTAAGCATAATATGGCTAATAATATGAGTTAGGTTGATAAAAATAAGAATAATAAGTATAGTAATTGTCGTTCTGTCGATCATATAAGCATAATATGGCTAATAATATGAGTTAGATTGATAATAATGAGAGTAATAAGTATAGTAATTGTCGTTCTATCGATCATTTAAGCATAATACGGCTAATAATATGAGTTAGGTTGATAATAATAAGAGTAATAAGTATAGTAAATGTCGTGCTATCGATCATATCTGCATAATATTGTTAATAATATGAGTTAGATTGATAATAGTGAGTGTAATAAGTATAGTAATTGTCGTTCTATCGATCATATCTGCATAATATGGCTAATAATATGAGTTAGATTGATAATAATAAGAGTAATGGGTATAGTAATTGTAGTTCTATCGATCATATCTGCATAATATGGTTAATAATATGAGTTAGATTGATAATAGTGAGTGTAATAAGTATAGTAATTGTCGTTCTATCGATCATATCTACATAATATGGCTAATAATATGAGTTAGATTGATAATAATAAGAGTAATAAGTATAGTAATTGTCGTTCTATCGATCATATAAGCATAATATGGCTAATAATATGAGTTAGATCGATAATGATATGAGTAATAAGTATAGTAATTGTCGTTCTATCGATCATATCTGCATAATATGGTTAATAATATGAGTTAGATTCATAATAATAAGAGCAATAAGTATAGTAATTGTCGTTCTATCGATCATTTAAGCATAATATGGCTAATAATATGAGTTAGGTTGATAAAAATAAGAATAATAAGTATAGTAATTGTCGTTCTATCGATCATATAAGCATAATATGGCTAATAATATGAGTTAGGTTGATAATAATAGGAGTAATAAGTATAGTAAATGTCGTGCTATCGATCATATCTGCATAATATGGTTAATAATATGAGTTAGATTGATAACAATAAGAGTAATAAGTACAGTAATTGTCGTTCTATCGATAATATAAGCATAATATGGCTAATAATATGAGTTAGATCGATAATGATATGAGTAATAAGTACAGTAATTGTCGTTCTATCGATCATATATGCATAATATAGCTAATAATATGAGTAAGATTGATAATAATAATAGTAATAAGTATAGTAATTGTCGTTCTATCGATCATTTAAGCATAATATGGCTAATAATATGAGTTAGGTTGATAATAGTAAGAGTAGTGAGTATAGTAATTGTCGTTCTATCGATCATATATGCATAATATGGCTAATAATATGAGTTAGATTGATAATAATAACAGTAATAAGTACATTAATTGTCGTTCTATCGATAATATAAGCATAATATGGCTAATAATATGAGTTATGTTGATAATAATAAGAGTAATAAGTATAGTAAATGTCGTGCTATCGATCATATCTGCATAATATGGTTAATAATATGAGTTAGATTGATAATAATAATAGTAATAAGTATAGTAATTGTCGTTCTATCGATCATTTAAGCATAATATGGCTAATAATATGAGTTAGATCGATAATGATAAGAGTAATAAGTACAGTAATTGTCGTTCTATCGATCATATATGCATAATATAGCTAATAATATGAGTAAGATTGATAATAATAATAGTAATAAGTATAGTAATTGTCGTTCTATCGATCATTTAAGCATAATATGGCTAATAATATGAGTTAAATTGATAATAATAACAGTAATAAGTACAGTAATTGTCGTTCTATCGATAATATAAGCATAATTTGGCTAATAGTATGAGTTAGATCGATAATAATAAGAGTAGTGAGTACAGTAATTGTCGTTCTATCGATCATTTAAGCATAATACGGCTAATAATATGAGTTAGATTGATAATAATAAGAGTAATGGGTATAGTAATTGTAGTTCTATCGATCATATCTGCATAATATGGTTAATAATATGAGTTAGATTCATAATAATAAGAGTAATAAGTATAGTAATTGTCCTTCTATCGATCATTTAAGCATAATATGGCTAATAATATGAGTTAGGTTGATAAAAATAAGAATAATAAGTATAGTAATTGTCGTTCTGTCGATCATATAAGCATAATATGGCTAATAATATGAGTTAGATTGATAATAATGAGAGTAATAAGTATAGTAATTGTCGTTCTATCGATCATTTAAGCATAATACGGCTAATAATATGAGTTAGGTTGATAATAATAAGAGTAATAAGTATAGTAAATGTCGTGCTATCGATCATATCTGCATAATATTGTTAATAATATGAGTTAGATTGATAATAGTGAGTGTAATAAGTATAGTAATTGTCGTTCTATCGATCATATCTGCATAATATGGCTAATAATATGAGTTAGATTGATAATAATAAGAGTAATAAGTATAGTAATTGTCGTTCTATCGATCATATAAGCATAATATGGCTAATAATATGAGTTAGATTGATAATAGTAAGTGTAATAAGTACAGTAATTGTCGTTCTGTCGATCATATAAGCATAATACGGCTAATAATATGAGTTAGATTGATAATAATAAGAGTAGTGAGTATAGTAATTGTCGTTCTATCGATCATATAAGCATAATATGGCTAATAATATGAGTTAGATTGATAATAGTAAGTGTAATAAGTACAGTAATTGTCGTTCTGTCGATCATATAAGCATAATACGGCTAATAATATGAGTTAGATTGATAATAATAAGAGTAGTGAGTATAGTAATTGTCGTTCTATCGATCATATAAGCATAATATGGCTAATAATATGAGTTAGATTGATAATAATAAGAGTGATAAGTATAGTAATTGTCGTTCTATCGATCATTTAAGCATAATATGGCTAGTAATATGAGTTAGATTGATAATAATAAGAGTAATAAGTATAGTAATTGTCGTTCTATCGATCATTTAAGCATAATATGGCTAATAATATGAGTTAGGTAGATAAAAATAAGAATAATAAGTATAGTAATTGTCGTTCTATCGATCATACAAGCATAATATGGTTAATAATATGAGTTAGATTGATAATAATAAGAGTAATAAGTATAGTAATTGTCGTTCTATCGATCATTTAGGCATAATATGGCTAATAATATGAGTTAGGTAGATAAAAATAAGAATAATAAGTATAGTAATTGTCGTTCTATCGATCATACAAGCATAATATGGTTAATAATATGAGTTAGATTGATAATAATAAGAGTAATAAGTATAGTAATTGTCGTTCTATCGATCATATAAGCATAATATGGCTAATAATATGAGTAAAATTGATAATAATAATAGTAATAAGTGTAGTAATTGTCGTTCTATCGATCATATCTGCATAATATGGCTAATAATATGAGTTAGATTGATAATAATAAGAGTAATAAGTATAGTAACTGTCGTTCTATCGATCATATAAGCATAATATGGCTAATAATATGAGTTAGATTGACAATAATAAGAGTAATGGGTATAGTAATTGTAGTTCTATCGATCATATCTGCATAATATGGTTAATAATATGAGTTAGATTCATAATAATAAGAGTAATAAGTATAGTAATTGTCGTTCTATCGATCATTTAAGCATAATATGGCTAATAATATGAGTTAGATTGATAATAATGAGAGTAATAAGTATAGTAATTGTCGTTCTATCGATCATATAAGAATAATATGGCTAATAATATGAGATAGATCGATAATGGTAAGAGTAGTAAGTACAGTAATTGTCGTTCTATCGATCATATAAGCATAATATGGCTAATAATATGAGTTAGATTGATAATAATAACAGTAATGGGTATAGTAATTGTAGTTCTATCGATCATATCTGCATAATATGGTTAATAATATGAGTTAGATTCATAATAATAAGAGTAATAAGTATAGTAATTGTCCTTCTATCGATCATTTAAGCATAATATGGCTAATAATATGAGTTAGGTTGATAAAAATAAGAATAATAAGTATAGTAATTGTCGTTCTGTCGATCATATAAGCATAATATGGCTAATAATATGAGTTAGATTGATAATAATGAGAGTAATAAGTATAGTAATTGTCGTTCTATCGATCATTTAAGCATAATACGGCTAATAATATGAGTTAGGTTGATAATAATAAGAGTAATAAGTATAGTAAATGTCGTGCTATCGATCATATCTGCATAATATTGTTAATAATATGAGTTAGATTGATAATAGTGAGTGTAATAAGTATAGTAATTGTCGTTCTATCGATCATATCTGCATAATATGGCTAATAATATGAGTTAGATTGATAATAATAAGAGTAATAAGTATAGTAATTGTCGTTCTATCGATCATATAAGCATAATATGGCTAATAATATGAGTTAGATCGATAATGATATGAGTAATAAGTATAGTAATTGTCGTTCTATCGATCATATCTGCATAATATGGTTAATAATATGAGTTAGATTCATAATAATAAGAGCAATAAGTATAGTAATTGTCGTTCTATCGATCATTTAAGCATAATATGTCTAATAATATGAGTTAGGTTGATAAAAATAAGAATAATAAGTATAGTAATTGTCGTTCTATCGATCATATAAGCATAATATGGCTAATAATATGAGTTAGGTTGATAATAATAGGAGTAATAAGTATAGTAAATGTCGTGCTATCGATCATATCTGCATAATATGGTTAATAATATGAGTTAGATTGATAACAATAAGAGTAATAAGTATAGTAATTGTCGTTCTATCGATCATATAAGCATAATATGGCTAATAATATGAGTTAGATTGATAATAATAAGAGTAATGGGTATAGTAATTGTAGTTCTATCGATCATATCTGCATAATATGGTTAATAATATGAGTTAGATTGATAATAGTGAGTGTAATAAGTATAGTAATTGTCGTTCTATCGATCATATCTACATAATATGGCTAATAATATGAGTTAGATTGATAATAATAAGAGTAATAAGTATAGTAATTGTCGTTCTATCGATCATATAAGCATAATATGGCTAATAATATGAGTTAGATCGATAATGATATGAGTAATAAGTATAGTAATTGTCGTTCTATCGATCATATCTGCATAATATGGTTAATAATATGAGTTAGATTCATAATAATAAGAGCAATAAGTATAGTAATTGTCGTTCTATCGATCATTTAAGCATAATATGGCTAATAATATGAGTTAGGTTGATAAAAATAAGAATAATAAGTATAGTAATTGTCGTTCTATCGATCATATAAGCATAATATGGCTAATAATATGAGTTAGGTTGATAATAATAGGAGTAATAAGTATAGTAAATGTCGTGCTATCGATCATATCTGCATAATATGGTTAATAATATGAGTTAGATTGATAACAATAAGAGTAATAAGTACAGTAATTGCCGTTCTATCGATAATATAAGCATAATATGGCTAATAATATGAGTTAGATCGATAATGATATGAGTAATAAGTACAGTAATTGTCGTTCTATCGATCATATATGCATAATATAGCTAATAATATGAGTAAGATTGATAATAATAATAGTAATAAGTATAGTAATTGTCGTTCTATCGATCATTTAAGCATAATATGGCTAATAATATGAGTTAGGTTGATAATAGTAAGAGTAGTGAGTATAGTAATTGTCGTTCTATCGATCATATATGCATAATATGGCTAATAATATGAGTTAGATTGATAATAATAACAGTAATAAGTACATTAATTGTCGTTCTATCGATAATATAAGCATAATATGGCTAATAATATGAGTTATGTTGATAATAATAAGAGTAATAAGTATAGTAAATGTCGTGCTATCGATCATATCTGCATAATATGGTTAATAATATGAGTTAGATTGATAATAATAATAGTAATAAGTATAGTAATTGTCGTTCTATCGATCATTTAAGCATAATATGGCTAATAATATGAGTTAGATCGATAATGATAAGAGTAATAAGTACAGTAATTGTCGTTCTATCGATCATATATGCATAATATAGCTAATAATATGAGTAAGATTGATAATAATAATAGTAATAAGTATAGTAATTGTCGTTCTATCGATCATTTAAGCATAATATGGCTAATAATATGAGTTAAATTGATAATAATAACAGTAATAAGTACAGTAATTGTCGTTCTATCGATAATATAAGCATAATTTGGCTAATAGTATGAGTTAGATCGATAATAATAAGAGTAGTGAGTACAGTAATTGTCGTTCTATCGATCATATAAGCATAATATGGCTAAGAATATGAGTTAGATCGATAATGATATGAGTAATAAGTACAGTAATTGTCGTTCTATCGATCATATAAACATAATATGGCTAATAATATGAGTTAGATCGATAATGATATGAGTAATAAGTACAGTAATTGTCGTTCTATCGATCATTTAAGCATAATATGGCTGGTAATATGAGTTAGATTGATAATAATAAGAGTAACAAGTATAGTAATTGTCGTTCTATCGATCATATAAGCATAATATGGCTAATAATATGAGTTAGATTGATAATAATAAGAGTAATGAGTATAGTAATTGTAGTTCTATCGATCATATCTGCATAATATGGTTAGTAATATGAGTCAGATTCATAATAATAAGAGTAATAAGTATAGTAATTGTCGTTCTATCGATCATTTAAGCATAATATGGCTAATAATATGAGTTAGGTTGATAAAAATAAGAATACTAAGTATAGTAATTGTCGTTCTGTCGACCATATAAGCATAATATGGCTAATAATATGAGTTAGATTGATAATAATAAGAGTAATAAGTATAGTAATTGTCGTTCTATCGATCATTTAAGCATAATACGGCTAATAATATGAGTTAGATTGATAATAATAAGAGTAATGGGTATAGTAATTGTAGTTCTATCGATCATATCTGCATAATATGGTTAATAATATGAGTTAGATTCATAATAATAAGAGTAATAAGTATAGTAATTGTCCTTCTATCGATCATTTAAGCATAATATGGCTAATAATATGAGTTAGGTTGATAAAAATAAGAATAATAAGTATAGTAATTGTCGTTCTGTCGATCATATAAGCATAATATGGCTAATAATATGAGTTAGATTGATAATAATGAGAGTAATAAGTATAGTAATTGTCGTTCTATCGATCATTTAAGCATAATACGGCTAATAATATGAGTTAGGTTGATAATAATAAGAGTAATAAGTATAGTAAATGTCGTGCTATCGATCATATCTGCATAATATTGTTAATAATATGAGTTAGATTGATAATAGTGAGTGTAATAAGTATAGTAATTGTCGTTCTATCGATCATATCTGCATAATATGGCTAATAATATGAGTTAGATTGATAATAATAAGAGTAATAAGTATAGTAATTGTCGTTCTATCGATCATATAAGCATAATATGGCTAATAATATGAGTTAGATTGATAATAGTAAGTGTAATAAGTACAGTAATTGTCGTTCTGTCGATCATATAAGCATAATACGGCTAATAATATGAGTTAGATTGATAATAATAAGAGTAGTGAGTATAGTAATTGTCGTTCTATCGATCATATAAGCATAATATGGCTAATAATATGAGTTAGATTGATAATAGTAAGAGTGATAAGTATAGTAATTGTCGTTCTATCGATCATTTAAGCATAATATGGCTAGTAATATGAGTTAGATTGATAATAATAAGAGTAATAAGTATAGTAATTGTCGTTCTATCGATCATTTAAGCATAATATGGCTAATAATATGAGTTAGGTAGATAAAAATAAGAATAATAAGTATAGTAATTGTCGTTCTATCGATCATACAAGCATAATATGGTTAATAATATGAGTTAGATTGATAATAATAAGAGTAATAAGTATAGTAATTGTCGTTCTATCGATCATTTAGGCATAATATGGCTAATAATATGAGTTAGGTAGATAAAAATAAGAATAATAAGTATAGTAATTGTCGTTCTATCGATCATACAAGCATAATATGGTTAATAACATGAGTTAGATTGATAATAATAAGAGTAATAAGTATAGTAATTGTCGTTCTATCGATCATATAAGCATAATATGGCTAATAATATGAGTAAGATTGATAATAATAATAGTAATAAGTGTAGTAATTGTCGTTCTATCGATCATATCTGCATAATATGGCTAATAATATGAGTTAGATTGATAATAATAAGAGTAATAAGTATAGTAACTGTCGTTCTATCGATCATATAAGCATAATATGGCTAATAATATGAGTTAGATTGACAATAATAAGAGTAATGGGTATAGTAATTGTAGTTCTATCGATCATATCTGCATAATATGGTTAATAATATGAGTTAGATTCATAATAATAAGAGTAATAAGTATAGTAATTGTCGTTCTATCGATCATTTAAGCATAATATGGCTAATAATATGAGTTAGATTGATAATAATGAGAGTAATAAGTATAGTAATTGTCGTTCTATCGATCATATAAGAATAATATGGCTAATAATATGAGATAGATCGATAATGGTAAGAGTAGTAAGTACAGTAATTGTCGTTCTATCGATCATATAAGCATAATATGGCTAATAATATGAGTTAGATTGATAATAATAACAGTAATGGGTATAGTAATTGTAGTTCTATCGATCATATCTGCATAATATGGTTAATAATATGAGTTAGATTCATAATAATAAGAGTAATAAGTATAGTAATTGTCCTTCTATCGATCATTTAAGCATAATATGGCTAATAATATGAGTTAGATTGATAATAATAAGAGTAATGGGTATAGTAATTGTAGTTCTATCGATCATATCTGCATAATATGGTTAATAATATGAGTTAGTATGATAATAGTGAGTGTAATAAGTATAGTAATTGTCGTTCTATCGATCATATCTACATAATATGGCTAATAATATGAGTTAGATTGATAATAATAAGAGTAATAAGTATAGTAATTGTCGTTCTATCGATCATATAAGCATAATATGGCTAATAATATGAGTTAGATCGATAATGATATGAGTAATAAGTATAGTAATTGTCGTTCTATCGATCATTTAAGCATAATACGGCTAATAATATGAGTTAGGTTGATAATAATAAGAGTAATAAGTATAGTAAATGTCGTGCTATCGATCATATCTGCATAATATTGTTAATAATATGAGTTAGATTGATAATAGTGAGTGTAATAAGTATAGTAATTGTCGTTCTATCGATCATATCTGCATAATATGGCTAATAATATGAGTTAGATTGATAATAATAAGAGTAATAAGTATAGTAATTGTCGTTCTATCGATCATATAAGCATAATATGGCTAATAATATGAGTAAGATTGATAATAATAATAGTAATAAGTATAGTAATTGTCGTTCTATCGATCATATCTGCATAATATGGCTAATAATATGAGTTAGATTGATAATAATAAGAGTAATAAGTATAGTAATTGTCGTTCTATCGATCATATAAGCATAATATGGCTAATAATATGAGTTAGATCGATAATGATAAGAGTAGTAAGTACAGTAATTGTCGTTCTATCGATCATATAAGCATAATATGGCTAATAATATGAGTTAGATTGATAATAATAAGAGTAATGGGTATAGTAATTGTAGTTCTATCGATCATATCTGCATAATATGGTTAATAATATGAGTTAGATTGATAATAGTGAGTGTAATAAGTATAGTAATTGTCGTTCTATCGATCATATCTACATAATATGGCTAATAATATGAGTTAGATTGATAATAATAAGAGTAATAAGTATAGTAATTGTCGTTCTATCGATCATATAAGCATAATATGGCTAATAATATGAGTTAGATCGATAATGATATGAGTAATAAGTATAGTAATTGTCGTTCTATCGATCATATCTGCATAATATGGTTAATAATATGAGTTAGATTCATAATAATAAGAGCAATAAGTATAGTAATTGTCGTTCTATCGATCATTTAAGCATAATATGGCTAATAATATGAGTTAGGTTGATAAAAATAAGAATAATAAGTATAGTAATTGTCGTTCTGTCGATCATATAAGCATAATATGGCTAATAATATGAGTTAGATTGATAATAATGAGAGTAATAAGTATAGTAATTGTCGTTCTATCGATCATTTAAGCATAATACGGCTAATAATATGAGTTAGGTTGATAATAATAAGAGTAATAAGTATAGTAAATGTCGTGCTATCGATCATATCTGCATAATATTGTTAATAATATGAGTTAGATTGATAATAGTGAGTGTAATAAGTATAGTAATTGTCGTTCTATCGATCATATCTGCATAATATGGCTAATAATATGAGTTAGATTGATAATAATAAGAGTAATAAGTATAGTAATTGTCGTTCTATCGATCATATAAGCATAATATGGCTAATAATATGAGTAAGATTGATAATAATAATAGTAATAAGTATAGTAATTGTCGTTCTATCGATCATATCTGCATAATATGGCTAATAATATGAGTTAGATTGATAATAATAAGAGTAATAAGTATAGTAATTGTCGTTCTATCGATCATATAAGCATAATATGGCTAATAATATGAGTTAGATCGATAATGATAAGAGTAGTAAGTACAGTAATTGTCGTTCTATCGATCATATAAGCATAATATGGCTAATAATATGAGTTAGATTGATAATAATAAGAGTAATGGGTATAGTAATTGTAGTTCTATCGATCATATCTGCATAATATGGTTAATAATATGAGTTAGATTGATAATAGTGAGTGTAATAAGTATAGTAATTGTCGTTCTATCGATCATATCTACATAATATGGCTAATAATATGAGTTAGATTGATAATAATAAGAGTAATAAGTATAGTAATTGTCGTTCTATCGATCATATAAGCATAATATGGCTAATAATATGAGTTAGATCGATAATGATATGAGTAATAAGTATAGTAATTGTCGTTCTATCGATCATATCTGCATAATATGGTTAATAATATGAGTTAGATTCATAATAATAAGAGCAATAAGTATAGTAATTGTCGTTCTATCGATCATTTAAGCATAATATGGCTAATAATATGAGTTAGGTTGATAAAAATAAGAATAATAAGTATAGTAATTGTCGTTCTATCGATCATATAAGCATAATATGGCTAATAATATGAGTTAGGTTGATAATAATAGGAGTAATAAGTATAGTAAATGTCGTGCTATCGATCATATCTGCATAATATGGTTAATAATATGAGTTAGATTGATAACAATAAGAGTAATAAGTATAGTAATTGTCGTTCTATCGATCATATAAGCATAATATGGCTAATAATATGAGTTAGATTGATAATAATAAGAGTAATGGGTATAGTAATTGTAGTTCTATCGATCATATCTGCATAATATGGTTAATAATATGAGTTAGTATGATAATAGTGAGTGTAATAAGTATAGTAATTGTCGTTCTATCGATCATATCTACATAATATGGCTAATAATATGAGTTAGATTGATAATAATAAGAGTAATAAGTATAGTAATTGTCGTTCTATCGATCATATAAGCATAATATGGCTAATAATATGAGTTAGATCGATAATGATATGAGTAATAAGTATAGTAATTGTCGTTCTATCGATCATATCTGCATAATATGGTTAATAATATGAGTTAGATTCATAATAATAAGAGCAATAAGTATAGTAATTTTCGTTCTATCGATCATTTAAGCATAATATGGCAAATAATATGAGTTAGGTTGATAAAAATAAGAATAATAAGTATAGTAATTGTCGTTCTATCGATCATATAAGCATAATATGGCTAATAATATGAGTTAGGTTGATAATAATAGGAGTAATAAGTATAGTAAATGTCGTGCTATCGATCATATCTGCATAATATGGTTAATAATATGAGTTAGATTGATAACAATAAGAGTAATAAGTACAGTAATTGTCGTTCTATCGATAATATAAGCATAATATGGCTAATAATATGAGTTAGATCGATAATGATATGAGTAATAAGTACAGTAATTGTCGTTCTATCGATCATATATGCATAATATAGCTAATAATATGAGTAAGATTGATAATAATAATAGTAATAAGTATAGTAATTGTCGTTCTATCGATCATTTAAGCATAATATGGCTAATAATATGAGTTAGGTTGATAATAGTAAGAGTAGTGAGTATAGTAATTGTCGTTCTATCGATCATATATGCATAATATGGCTAATAATATGAGTTAGATTGATAATAATAACAGTAATAAGTACATTAATTGTCGTTCTATCGATAATATAAGCATAATATGGCTAATAATATGAGTTATGTTGATAATAATAAGAGTAATAAGTATAGTAAATGTCGTGCTATCGATCATATCTGCATAATATGGTTAATAATATGAGTTAGATTGATAATAATAATAGTAATAAGTATAGTAATTGTCGTTCTATCGATCATTTAAGCATAATATGGCTAATAATATGAGTTAGATCGATAATGATAAGAGTAATAAGTACAGTAATTGTCGTTCTATCGATCATATATGCATAATATAGCTAATAATATGAGTAAGATTGATAATAATAATAGTAATAAGTATAGTAATTGTCGTTCTATCGATCATTTAAGCATAATATGGCTAATAATATGAGTTAAATTGATAATAATAACAGTAATAAGTACAGTAATTGTCGTTCTATCGATAATATAAGCATAATTTGGCTAATAGTATGAGTTAGATCGATAATAATAAGAGTAGTGAGTACAGTAATTGTCGTTCTATCGATCATATAAGCATAATATGGCTAAGAATATGAGATAGATTGATAATAATAAGAGTAATAAGTATAGTAATTGTCGTTCTATCGATCATTTAAGCATAATATGGCTGGTAATATGAGTTAGATTGATAATAATAAGAGTAACAAGTATAGTAATTGTCGTTCTATCGATCATATAAGCATAATATGGCTAATAATATGAGTTAGATTGATAATAATAAGAGTAATGAGTATAGTAATTGTAGTTCTATCGATCATATCTGCATAATATGGTTAGTAATATGAGTCAGATTCATAATAATAAGAGTAATAAGTATAGTAATTGTCGTTCTATCGATCATTTAAGCATAATATGGCTAATAATATGAGTTAGGTTGATAAAAATAAGAATACTAAGTATAGTAATTGTCGTTCTGTCGACCATATAAGCATAATATGGCTAATAATATGAGTTAGATTGATAATAATAAGAGTAATAAGTATAGTAATTGTCGTTCTATCGATCATTTAAGCATAATACGGCTAATAATATGAGTTAGATTGATAATAATAACAGTAATAAGTACAGTAATTGTCGTTCTATCGATAATATCTGCATAATATGGTTAATAATATGAGTTAGATTCATAATAATAAGAGCAATAAGTATAGTAATTGTCGTTCTATCGATCATTTAAGCATAATATGGCTAATAATATGAGTTAGGTTGATAAAAATAAGAATAATAAGTATAGTAATTGTCGTTCTATCGATCATATAAGCATAATATGGCTAATAATATGAGTTAGGTTGATAATAATAGGAGTAATAAGTATAGTAAATGTCGTGCTATCGATCATATCTGCATAATATGGTTAATAATATGAGTTAGATTGATAACAATAAGAGTAATAAGTACAGTAATTGTCGTTCTATCGATAATATAAGCATAATATGGCTAATAATATGAGTTAGATCGATAATGATATGAGTAATAAGTACAGTAATTGTCGTTCTATCGATCATATATGCATAATATAGCTAATAATATGAGTAAGATTGATAATAATAATAGTAATAAGTATAGTAATTGTCGTTCTATCGATCATTTAAGCATAATATGGCTAATAATATGAGTTAGGTTGATAATAGTAAGAGTAGTGAGTATAGTAATTGTCGTTCTATCGATCATATATGCATAATATGGCTAATAATATGAGTTAGATTGATAATAATAACAGTAATAAGTACATTAATTGTCGTTCTATCGATAATATAAGCATAATATGGCTAATAATATGAGTTAGTTTGATAATAATAAGAGTAATAAGTATAGTAACTGTCGTTCTATCGATCATATAAGCATAATATGGCTAATAATATGAGTTAGATTGACAATAATAAGAGTAATGGGTATAGTAATTGTAGTTCTATCGATCATATCTGCATAATATGGTTAATAATATGAGTTAGATTCATAATAATAAGAGTAATAAGTATAGTAATTGTCGTTCTATCGATCATTTAAGCATAATATGGCTAATAATATGAGTTAGATTGATAATAATGAGAGTAATAAGTATAGTAATTGTCGTTCTATCGATCATATAAGCATAATATGGCTAATAATATGAGTTAGATCGATAATGGTAAGAGTAGTAAGTACAGTAATTGTCGTTCTATCGATCATTTAAGCATAATATGGCTAATAATATGAGTTAAATTGATAATAATAACAGTAATAAGTACAGTAATTGTCGTTCTATCGATAATATAAGCATAATTTGGCTAATAGTATGAGTTAGATCGATAATAATAAGAGTAGTGAGTACAGTAATTGTCGTTCTATCGATCATATAAGCATAATATGGCTAAGAATATGAGATAGATTGATAACAATAAGAGTAATAAGTATAGTAATTGTCGTTCTATCGATCATTTAAGCATAATATGGCTGGTAATATGAGTTAGATTGATAATAATAAGAGTAACAAGTATAGTAATTGTCGTTCTATCGATCATATAAGCATAATATGGCTAATAATATGAGTTAGATTGATAATAATAAGAGTAATGAGTATAGTAATTGTAGTTCTATCGATCATATCTGCATAATATGGTTAGTAATATGAGTCAGATTCATAATAATAAGAGTAATAAGTATAGTAATTGTCGTTCTATCGATCATTTAAGCATAATATGGCTAATAATATGAGTTAGGTTGATAATAATAAGAGTAATAAGTATAGTAATTGTCGTTCTATCGATCATTTAAGCATAATACGGCTAATAATATGAGTTAGATTGATAATAATAAGAGTAATAAGTATAGTGATTGTCGTTCTATCGATCAAATTAGCATAATATGGTTAATAAAATGAGTTAGATTGATAACAGTGTGTGTAATAAGTATAGTAATTGTCGTTCTGTCGATCATATAAGCATAATATGGCTAATAATATGAGTTAGATCGATAATGATATGAGTAATAAGTATAGTAATTGTCGTTCTATCGATCATATCTGCATAATATGGTTAATAATATGAGTTAGATTCATAATAATAAGAGCAATAAGTATAGTAATTGTCGTTCTATCGATCATTTAAGCATAATATGGCTAATAATATGAGTTAGGTTGATAAAAATAAGAATAATAAGTATAGTAATTTTCGTTCTATCGATCATATAAGCATAATATGGCTAATAATATGAGTTAGGTTGATAATAATAGGAGTAATAAGTATAGTAAATGTCGTGCTATCGATCATATATGCATAATATGGTTAATAATATGAGTTAGATTGATAACAATAAGAGTAATAAGTACAGTAATTGTCGTTCTATCGATAATATAAGCATAATATGGCTAATAATATGAGTTAGATCGATAATGATATGAGTAATAAGTACAGTAATTGTCGTTCTATCGATCATATAAGCATAATATGGCTAATAATATGAGTTAGATCGATAATGATATGAGTAATAAGTACAGTAATTGTCGTTCTATCGATCATTTAAGCATAATATGGCTAGTAATATGAGTTAGATTGATAATAATAAGAGTAATAAGTATAGTAATTGTCGTTCTATCGATCATTTAGGCATAATATGGCTAATAATATCAGTTAGGTAGATAAAAATAAGAATAATAAGTATAGTAATTGTCGTTCTATCGATCATACAAGCATAATATGGTTAATAATATGAGTTAGATTGATAATAATAAGAGTAATAAGTATAGTAATTGTCGTTCTATCGATCATATAAGCATAATATGGCTAATAATATGAGTAAGATTAATAATTATAATAGTAATAAGTGTAGTAATTGTCGTTCTATCGATCATATCTGCATAATATGGCTAATAATATGAGTTAGTTTGATAATAATAAGAGTAATAAGTATAGTAACTGTCGTTCTATCGATCATATAAGCATAATATGGCTAATAATATGAGTTAGATTGACAATAATAAGAGTAATGGGTATAGTAATTGTAGTTCTATCGATCATAACTGCATAATATGGTTAATAATATGAGTTAGATTCATAATAATAAGAGTAATAAGTATAGTAATTGTCGTTCTATCGATCATTTAAGCATAATATGGCTAATAATATGAGTTAGATTGATAATAATGAGAGTAATAAGTATAGTAATTGTCGTTCTATCGATCATATAAGCATAATATGGCTAATAATATGAGTTAGATCGATAATGGTAAGAGTAGTAAGTACAGTAATTGTCGTTCTATCGATCATTTAAGCATAATATGGCTAATAATATGAGTTAAATTGATAATAATAACAGTAATAAGTACAGTAATTGTCGTTCTATCGATAATATAAGCATAATTTGGCTAATAGTATGAGTTAGATCGATAATAATAAGAGTAGTGAGTACAGTAATTGTCGTTCTATCGATCATATAAGCATAATATGGCTAAGAATATGAGATAGATTGATAATAATAAGAGTAATAAGTATAGTAATTGTCGTTCTATCGATCATTTAAGCATAATATGGCTGGTAATATGAGTTAGATTGATAATAATAAGAGTAACAAGTATAGTAATTGTCGTTCTATCGATCATATAAGCATAATATGGCTAATAATATGAGTTAGATTGATAATAATAAGAGTAATGAGTATAGTAATTGTAGTTCTATCGATCATATCTGCATAATATGGTTAGTAATATGAGTCAGATTCATAATAATAAGAGTAATAAGTATAGTAATTGTCGTTCTATCGATCATTTAAGCATAATATGGCTAATAATATGAGTTAGGTTGATAAAAATAAGAATACTAAGTATAGTAATTGTCGTTCTGTCGACCATATAAGCATAATATGGCTAATAATATGAGTTAGATTGATAATAATAAGAGTAATAAGTATAGTAATTGTCGTTCTATCGATCATTTAAGCATAATACGGCTAATAATATGAGTTAGATTGATAATAATAAGAGTAATAAGTATAGTGATTGTCGTTCTATCGATCAAATTAGCATAATATGGTTAATAATATGAGTTAGATTGATAACAGTGTGTGTAATAAGTATAGTAATTGTCGTTCTGTCGATCATATAAGCATAATATGGCTAATAATATGAGTTAGTTTGATAATAATAAGTGTAATAAGTATAGTAACTGTCGTTCTATCGATCATATAAGCATAATATGGCTAATAATATGAGTAAGATTGATAATAATAATAGTAATAAGTGTAGTAATTGTCGTTCTATCGATCATATCTGCATAATATGGCTAATAATATGAGTTAGTTTGATAATAATAAGTGTAATAAGTATAGTAACTGTCGTTCTATCGATCATATAAGCATAATATGGCTAATAATATGAGTTAGATTGACAATAATAAGAGTAATGGGTATAGTAATTGTAGTTCTATCGATCATATCTGCATAATATGGTTAATAATATGAGTTAGATTCATAATAATAAGAGTAATAAGTATAGTAATTGTCGTTCTATCGATCATTTAAGCATAATATGGCTAATAATATGAGTTAGATTGATAATAATGAGAGTAATAAGTATAGTAATTGTCGTTCTATCGATCATATAAGCATAATATGGCTAATAATATGAGTTAGATCGATAATGGTAAGAGTAGTAAGTACAGTAATTGTCGTTCTATCGATCATATAAGCATAATATGGCTAATAATATGAGTTAGATTGATAATAATAAGAGTAATGGGTATAGTAATTGTAGTTCTATCGATCATATCTGCATAATATGGTTAATAATATGAGTTAGATTCATAATAATAAGAGTAATAAGTATAGTAATTGTCCTTCTATCAAATCATTTAAGCATAATATGGCTAATAATATGAGTTAGGTTGATAAAAATAAGAATAATAAGTATAGTAATTGTCGTTCTGTCGATCATATAAGCATAATATGGCTAATAATATGAGTTAGATTGATAATAATGAGAGTAATAAGTATAGTAATTGTCGTTCTATCGATCATTTAAGCATAATACGGCTAATAATATGAGTTAGGTTGATAATAATAAGAGTAATAAGTATAGTAAATGTCGTGCTATCGATCATATCTGCATAATATTGTTAATAATATGAGTTAGATTGATAATAGTGAGTGTAATAAGTATAGTAATTGTCGTTCTATCGATCATATCTGCATAATATGGCTAATAATATGAGTTATATTGATAATAATAAGAGTAATAAGTATAGTAATTGTCGTTCTATCGATCATATAAGCATAATATGGCTAATAATATGAGTTAGATTGATAATAGTAAGTGTAATAAGTACAGTAATTGTCGTTCTGTCGATCATATAAGCATAATATGGCTAATAATATGAGTTAGATTGATAATAATAAGAGTAGTGAGTATAGTAATTGTCGTTCTATCGATCATATAAGCATAATATGGCTAATAATATGAGTTAGATTGATAATAATAAGAGTAATAAGTATAGTAATTGTCGTTCTATCGATCATTTAAGCATAATATGGCTAGTAATATGAGTTAGATTGATAATAATAAGAGTAATAAGTATAGTAATTGTCGTTCTATCGATCATTTAAGCATAATATGGCTAATAATATGAGTTAGGTAGATAAAAATAAGAATAATAAGTATAGTAATTGTCGTTCTATCGATCATACAAGCATAATATGGTTAATAATATGAGTTAGATTGATAATAATAAGAGTAATAAGTCTAGTAATTGTCGTTCTATCGATCATATCTGCATAATATGGTTAATAATATGAGTTAGATTGATAATAATAATAGTAATAAGTATAGTAATTGTCGTTCTATCGATCATTTAAGCATAATATGGCTTATAATATGAGTTAGATCGATAATGATAAGAGTAATAAGTACAGTAATTGTCGTTCTATCGATCATTTAAGCATAATATGCCTAGTAATATGAGTTAGATTGATAATAGTGAGTGTAATAAGTGTAGTAATTGTCGTTCTATCGATCATATCTGCATAATATGGCTAATAATATGAGTTAGATTGATAATAATAAGAGTAATAAGTATAGTAATTGTCGTTCTATCGATCATATAAGAATAATATGGCTAATAATATGAGTTAGATTGATAATAGTAAGTGTAATAAGTACAGTAATTGTCGTTCTGTCGATCATATAAGCATAATATGGCTAATAATATGAGTTAGGTTGATAATAGTAAGAGTAGTGAGTATAGTAATTGTCGTTCTATCGATCATATATGCATAATATGGCTAATAATATGAGTTAGATTGATAATAATAACAGTAATAAGTACATTAATTGTCGTTCTATCGATAATATAAGCATAATATGGCTAATAATATGAGTTAGGTTGATAATAATAAGAGTAATAAGTATAGTAAATGTCGTGCTATCGATCATATCTGCATAATATGGTTAATAATATGAGTTAGATTGATAATAATAACAGTAATAAGTACATTAATTGTCGTTCTATCGATAATATAAGCATAATATGGCTAATAATATGAGTTATGTTGATAATAATAAGAGTAATAAGTATAGTAAATGTCGTGCTATCGATCATATCTGCATAATATGGTTAATAATATGAGTTAGATTGATAATAATAATAGTAATAAGTATAGTAATTGTCGTTCTATCGATCATTTAAGCATAATATGGCTAATAATATGAGTTAGATCGATAATGATAAGAGTAATAAGTACAGTAATTGTCGTTCTATCGATCATATATGCATAATATAGCTAATAATATGAGTAAGATTGATAATAATAATAGTAATAAGTATAGTAATTGTCGTTCTATCGATCATTTAAGCATAATATGGCTAATAATATGAGTTAAATTGATAATAATAACAGTAATAAGTACAGTAATTGTCGTTCTATCGATAATATAAGCATAATTTGGCTAATAGTATGAGTTAGATCGATAATAATAAGAGTAGTGAGTACAGTAATTGTCGTTCTATCGATCATATAAGCATAATATGGCTAAGAATATGAGATAGATTGATAATAATAAGAGTAATAAGTATAGTAATTGTCGTTCTATCGATCATTTAAGCATAATATGGCTGGTAATATGAGTTAGATTGATAATAATAAGAGTAACAAGTATAGTAATTGTCGTTCTATCGATCATATAAGCATAATATGGCTAATAATATGAGTTAGATTGATAATAATAAGAGTAATGAGTATAGTAATTGTAGTTCTATCGATCATATCTGCATAATATGGTTAGTAATATGAGTCAGATTCATAATAATAAGAGTAATAAGTATAGTAATTGTCGTTCTATCGATCATTTAAGCATAATATGGCTAATAATATGAGTTAGGTTCATAAAAATAAGAATACTAAGTATAGTAATTGTCGTTCTGTCGACCATATAAGCATAATATGGCTAATAATATGAGTTAGATTGATAATAATAAGAGTAATAAGTATAGTAATTGTCGTTCTATCGATCATTTAAGCATAATACGGCTAATAATATGAGTTAGATTGATAATAATAAGAGTAATAAGTATAGTGATTGTCGTTCTATCGATCAAATTAGCATAATATGGTTAATAATATGAGTTAGATTGATAACAGTGTGTGTAATAAGTATAGTAATTGTCGTTCTGTCGATCATATAAGCATAATATGGCTAATAATATGAGTTAGATCGATAATGATATGAGTAATAAGTATAGTAATTGTCGTTCTATCGATCATATCTGCATAATATGGTTAATAATATGAGTTAGATTCATAATAATAAGAGCAATAAGTATAGTAATTGTCGTTCTATCGATCATTTAAGCATAATATGGCTAATAATATGAGTTAGGTTGATAAAAATAAGAATAATAAGTATAGTAATTTTCGTTCTATCGATCATATAAGCATAATATGGCTAATAATATGAGTTAGGTTGATAATAATAGGAGTAATAAGTATAGTAAATGTCGTGCTATCGATCATATATGCATAATATGGTTAATAATATGAGTTACATTAATAGTAGTGAGTGTAATAAGTAGAGTAATTGTCGTTCTATCGATCATATTAGCATAATATGGTTAATAATATGAGTTAGATTGATAACAATAAGAGTAATAAGTACAGTAATTGTCGTTCTATCGATAATATAAGCATAATATGGCTAATAATATGAGTTAGATCGATAATGATATGAGTAATAAGTACAGTAATTGTCGTTCTATCGATCATATAAGCATAATATGGCTAATAATATGAGTTAGATCGATAATGATATGAGTAATAAGTACAGTAATTGTCGTTCTATCGATCATTTAAGCATAATATGGCTAGTAATATGAGTTAGATTGATAATAATAAGAGTAATAAGTATAGTAATTGTCGTTCTATCGATCATTTAGGCATAATATGGCTAATAATATCAGTTAGGTAGATAAAAATAAGAATAATAAGTATAGTAATTGTCGTTCTATCGATCATACAAGCATAATATGGTTAATAATATGAGTTAGATTGATAATAATAAGAGTAATAAGTATAGTAATTGTCGTTCTATCGATC
>NW_027474864.1:0-25009 GCF_050947335.1 Megachile rotundata | reverse complement strand
TAAGTATAGTAATTGTCGTCCTATCGATCATATAAGCATAATATGCCTAATAATATGAGTTAGATTGATAATAATAAGAGTAATAGGTATAGTAATTGTCGTTCTATCGATCATGTAAGCATAATATGGCTAATAATATGATCTAGATTGATAATAATAAGAGTAATGAGTATAGTAATTGTCGTCCTATCGATCATATAAGTATAATATGGCTAATAATATGAGTTAGATTGATAATAATAAGAGTAATGAGTATAGTAAATGTCGTTCTATCGATCATTTAAGCATAATATGGCTAATAATATGAGTGAGATTGATAATAATAAGAGTAATAAGTATAGTAATTGTCGTTCTATCGATCATATAATCATAATATGGCTAATAATATGGGTTAGATTGATAATTATAAGAGTAATAGGTATAGTAATTGTAGTTCTATCGATCATATAAGCATTATATGGCTAATAATATGAGTTAGATTGATAATAATAAGAGTAATAAGTATAGTAATTGTCGTTCTATCGATCATATCTGCATAATATGGTTAGTAATATGAGTTAGATTGATAATAGTGAGTGTAATAAGTATAGTAATTGTCGTTCTGTCGATCATATAAGCATAATATGGCTAATAATATGAGTTGGATTGATAATAATAAGAGTAGTGAGTATACTAATTGTCGTTCTATCGATCATATCTGCATAATATGGTTAATAATATGAGTTAGATTGATAATAGTGAGTGTAATAAGTATAGTAATTGTCGTCCTACCGATCACATAAGCATAATATGGCTAATAATATGAGTTGGATTGATAATAATAAGAGTAAGAAGTAGAGTAATTGTCGTCCTATTGATCATATAAGCATAATATGGCTAATAATATGAGCTAGATTGATAATAATAAGAGTAATGAGTATAGTAATTGTCGTTCTATCGATCATATAAGTATAATATGGCTAATAATATGAGTTAGATTGATAATAATAAGAGTAATAAGTATAGTAATTGTCGTTCTATCGATCATATAATCATAATATGGCTAATAATATGGGTTAGATTGATAATTATAAGAGTAATAGGTATAGTAATTGTCGTTCTATCAATCATATAAGCACTATATGGCTAATAATATGAGTTGGATTGATAATAATAAGAGTAATAAGTATAGTAATTGCAGTTCTATCAATCATTTAAGCATAATATGGCTAATAATATGGGTTAGATTGATAATAATAAGAGTAATAAGTATAGTAATTATCGTTCTACCGATCATATAAGCATAATATGGCTAATAATATGAGTTAGATTGATAATAATAAGACTAATAAGTATAGTAATTGTCGTTCTATCGATCATATCTGCATAATATGGTTAATAATATGAGTTAGATTGATAATAATAAGAGTAATAAGTATACTAATTGTCGTTCTATCGATCATATCTGCATAATATGGTTAATAATATGAATTAGATTGATAATTGTGAGTGTAATAAGTATAGTAATTGTCGTCCTATCGATCATATAAGCATAATATGCCTAATAATATGAGTTAGATTGATAATAATAAGAGTAATAGGTATAGTAATTGTCGTTCTATCGATCATGTAAGCATAATATGGCTAATAATATGATCTAGATTGATAATAATAAGAGTAATGAGTATAGTAATTGTCGTCCTATCGATCATATAAGTATAATATGGCTAATAATATGAGTTAGATTGATAATAATAAGAGTAATGAGTATAGTAAATGTCGTTCTATCGATCATTTAAGCATAATATGGCTAATAATATGAGTGAGATTGATAATAATAAGAGTAATAAGTATAGTAATTGTCGTTGTATCGATCATATAATCATAATATGGCTAATAGTATGGGTTAGATTGATAATTATAAGAGTAATAGGTATAGTAATTGTAGTTCTATCGATCATATAAGCATTATATGGCTAATAATATGAGTTAGATTGATAATAATAAGAGTAATAAGTATAGTAATTGCAGTTCTATCAATCATTTAAGCATAATATGGCTAATAATATGAGTTAGATTGATAATAATAAGAGTAATAAGTATAGTAATTGTCGTTCTATCGATCATATCTGCATAATATGGTTAGTAATATGAGTTAGATTGATAATAGTGAGTGTAATAAGTATAGTAATTGTCGTTCTGTCGATCATATAAGCATAATATGGCTAATAATATGAGTTAGATTGATAATAATAAGAGCAATAAGTATAGTAATTGTAGTTCTATAAATCATATCTGCATAATATGGTTAATAATATGAGTTAGATTCATAATAATAAGAGTAATGTGTATAGTAATTGTCGTTCTGTCGATGACATAAGCACTAATATGGCTAATAATATGAGTTAGATTGATAATAATAAGAGTAATAAGTATAGTAATTGTCGTTCTATCGATCATATCTGCATAATATGGTTAATAATATGAGTTAGATTGATAATAATAAGAGTAATAAGTATAGTAATTGTCGTTCGATCGATCATATCTGCATAATATGGCTAATCATATGAGTTAGATTGATAATAGTGAGTGTAATAAGTATAGTAAAAGTCGTCCTATCGATCATATAAGCATAATATGCCTAATAAGATGAGTTAGATTGATAATAATAAGAGTAATATGTATAGTAATTGTCGTTCTATCGATCATATAAGCATTATATGGCTAATAATATGAGTTGGATTGATAATAATAAGAGTAATAAGTATAGTAATTGCAGTTCTATCAATCATTTAAGCATAATATGGCTAATAATATGAGTTAGATTGATAATAATAAGAGTAATAAGTATAGTAATTATCGTTCTACCGATCATATAAGCATAATATGGCTAATAATATGAGTTAGATTGATAATAGTGAGTGTAATAAGTATAGTAATTGTCGTTCTGTCGATCATATAAGCATAATATGGCTAATAATATGAGTTAGATTGATAATAATTAGAGCAATAAGTATAGTAATTGTAGTTCTATCAATCATATCTGCATAATATGGTTAATAATATGAGTTAGATTGATAATAGTGAGTGTAATAAGTATAGTAACTGTCGTTCTATGGATCGTATAAGCATAATATGGTTAATAATATGTGTTAGATTGATAATAATAAGAGTAATAAGTATAGTAATTGTAGATCTATCGATCATATAAGCATAATATGGCCAATAATATGAGTTAGATTGATAATAATAAGAGTAATAAGTATAGTAATTATCGTTCTACCGATCATATAAGCATAATATGGCTAATAATATGAGTTGGATTGATAATAATAAGAGTAATAAGTATAGTAATTGTCGTTCTATCGATCATATCTGCATAATATGGTTAATAATATGAGTTAGATTGATAATAGTGAGTGTAATAAGTATAGTAATTGTCGTTCCGTCGATCATATAAGCATAATATGGCTAATAATATGAGTTAGATTGATAATAATAAGAGCAGTAAGTATAGTAATTGTAGTTCTATCAATCATATCTGCATAATATGGTTAATAATATGAGTTAGGTTCATAATAATAAGAGTAATAAGTATAGTAATTGTCGTTCTGTCGATCACATAAGCATAATATGGCTAATAATGTGAGTTAGATTGATAATAATAAGAGTAATAAGTATAGTAATTGTCGTTCTATCGATCATACAAGCATAATATGGCTAATAATATGAGCTAGATTGATAATAATAAGAGTAATGAGTATAGTAAATGTCGTTCTATCGATCATATAAGTATAATATGGCTAATAATATGAGTTAGATTGATAATAATAAGAGTAATGAGTATAGTAAATGTCGTTCTATCGATCATTTAAGCATAATATGGCTAATAATATGAGTGAGATTGATAATAATAAGACTAATAAGTATAGTAATTGTCGTTCTATCGATCATATCTGCATAATATGGTTAATAATGAGTTAGATTGATAATAATAAGAGTAATAAGTATACTAATTGTCGTTCTATCGATCATATCTGCATAATATGGTTAATAATATGAGTTAGATTGATAATAGTGAGTGTAATAAGTATAGTAATTGTCGTCCTATCGATCATATAAGCATAATATGCCTAATAATATGAGTTAGATTGATAATAATAAGAGTAATAAGTATAGTAATTATCGTTCTACCGATCATATAAGCATAATATGGCTAATAATATGAGTTAGATTGATAATAATAAGACTAATAAGTATAGTAATTGTCGTTCTATCGATCATATCTGCATAATATGGTTAATAATATGAGTTAGATTGATAATAATAAGAGTAATAAGTATACTAATTGTCGTTCTATCGATCATATCTGCATAATATGGTTAATAATATGAGTTAGATTGATAATAGTGAGTGTAATAAGTATAGTAATTGTCGTCCTATCGATCATATAAGCATAATATGCCTAATAATATGAGTTAGATTGATAATAATAAGAGTAATAGGTATAGTAATTGTCGTTCTATCGATCATGTAAGCATAATATGGCTAATAATATGATCTAGATTGATAATAATAAGAGTAATGAGTATAGTAATTGTCGTCCTATCGATCATATAAGTATAATATGGCTAATAATATGAGTTAGATTGATAATAATAAGAGTAATGAGTATAGTAAATGTCGTTCTATCGATCATTTAAGCATAATATGGCTAATAATATGAGTGAGATTGATAATAATAAGAGTAATAAGTATAGTAATTGTCGTTCTATCGATCATATAATCATAATATGGCTAATAATATGGGTTAGATTGATAATTATAAGAGTAATAGGTATAGTAATTGTAGTTCTATCGATCATATAAGCATTATATGGCTAATAATATGAGTTAGATTGATAATAATAAGAGTAGTGAGTATACTAATTGTCGTTCTATCGATCATATCTGCATAATATGGTTAATAATATGAGTTAGATTGATAATAGTGAGTGTAATAAGTATAGTAATTGTCGTCCTACCGATCACATAAGCATAATATGGCTAATAATATGAGTTGGATTGATAATAATAAGAGTAAGAAGTAGAGTAATTGTCGTCCTATTGATCATATAAGCATAATATGGCTAATAATATGAGCTAGATTGATAATAATAAGAGTAATGAGTATAGTAATTGTCGTTCTATCGATCATATAAGTATAATATGGCTAATAATATGAGTTAGATTGATAATAATAAGAGTAATAGGTATAGTAATTGTCGTTCTATCGATCATGTAAGCATAATATGGCTAATAATATGATCTAGATTGATAATAATAAGAGTAATGAGTATAGTAATTGTCGTCCTATCGATCATATAAGTATAATATGGCTAATAATATGAGTTAGATTGATAATAATAAGAGTAATGAGTATAGTAAATGTCGTTCTATCGATCATTTAAGCATAATATGGCTAATAATATGAGTGAGATTGATAATAATAAGAGTAATAAGTATAGTAATTGTCGTTCTATCGATCATATAATCATAATATGGCTAATAATATGGGTTAGATTGATAATTATAAGAGTAATAGGTATAGTAATTGTAGTTCTATCGATCATATAAGCATTATATGGCTAATAATATGAGTTAGATTGATAATAATAAGAGTAATGAGTATAGTAATTGCAGTTCTATCAATCACTTAAGCATAATATGGCTAATAATATGAGTTAGATTGATAATAATAAGAGTAATAAGTATAGTAATTGTCGTTCTATCGATCATATCTGCATAATATGGTTAGTAATATGAGTTAGATTGATAATAGTGAGTGTAATAAGTATAGTAATTGTCGTTCTGTCGATCATATAAGCATAATATGGCTAATAATATGAGTTAGATTGATAATAATAAGAGCAATAAGTATAGTAATTGTAGTTCTATAAATCATATCTGCATAATATGGTTAATAATATGAGTTAGATTCATAATAATAAGAGTAATGTGTATAGTAATTGTCGTTCTGTCGATGACATAAGCAGTAATATGGCTAATAATATGAGTTAGATTGATAATAATAAGAGTAATAAGTATAGTAATTGTCGTTCTATCGATCATACAAGCATAATATGGCTAATAATATGAGTTAGATTGATAATAATAAGAGTAATGAGTATAGTAATTGTCGTTCTATCGATCATATAAGCATAATATGGCTAATAATATGAGTTGGATTGATAATAATAAGAGTAGTGAGTATACTAATTGTCGTTCTATCGATCATATCTGCATAATATGGTTAATAATATGAGTTAGATTGATAATAGTGAGTGTAATAAGTATAGTAATTGTCGTCCTACCGATCACATAAGCATAATATGGCTAATAATATGAGTTGGATTGATAATAATAAGAGTAAGAAGTAGAGTAATTGTCGTCCTATTGATCATATAAGCATAATATGGCTAATAATATGAGCTAGATTGATAATAATAAGAGTAATGAGTATAGTAATTGTCGTTCTATCGATCATATAAGTATAATATGGCTAATAATATGAGTTAGATTGATAATAATAAGAGTAATAAGTATAGTAATTGTCGTTCTATCGATCATATAATCATAATATGGCTAATAATATGGGTTAGATTGATAATTATAAGAGTAATAGGTATAGTAATTGTCGTTCTATCAATCATATAAGCACTATATGGCTAATAATATGAGTTGGATTGATAATAATAAGAGTAATAAGTATAGTAATTGCAGTTCTATCAATCATTTAAGCATAATATGGCTAATAATATGGGTTAGATTGATAATAATAAGAGTAATAAGTATAGTAATTATCGTTCTACCGATCATATAAGCACTATATGGCTAATAATGTGAGTTGGATTGATAATAATAAGAGTAATAAGTATAGTAATTGCAGTTCTATCAATCATTTAAGCATAATATGGCTAATAATATGGGTTAGATTGATAATAGTGAGTGTAATAAGTATAGTAATTGTCGTCCTATCGATCATATAAGCATAATATGCCTAATAATATGAGTTAGATTGATAATAATAAGAGTAATAGGTATAGTAATTGTCGTTCTATCGATCATGTAAGCATAATATGGCTAATAATATGATCTAGATTGATAATAATAAGAGTAATGAGTATAGTAATTGTCGTCCTATCGATCATATAAGTATAATATGGCTAATAATATGAGTTAGATTGATAATAATAAGAGTAATGAGTATAGTAAATGTCGTTCTATCGATCATTTAAGCATAATATGGCTAATAATATGAGTGAGATTGATAATAATAAGAGTAATAAGTATAGTAATTGTCGTTCTATCGATCATATAATCATAATATGGCTAATAATATGGGTTAGATTGATAATTATAAGAGTAATAGGTATAGTAATTGTAGTTCTATCGATCATATAAGCATTATATGGCTAATAATATGAGTTAGATTGATAATAATAAGAGTAATGAGTATAGTAATTGCAGTTCTATCAATCATTTAAGCATAATATGGCTAATAATATGAGTTAGATTGATAATAATAAGAGTAATAAGTATAGTAATTGTCGTTCTATCGATCATATCTGCATAATATGGTTAGTAATATGAGTTAGATTGATAATAGTGAGTGTAATAAGTATAGTAATTGTCGTTCTGTCGATCATATAAGCATAATATGGCTAATAATATGAGTTGGATTGATAATAATAAGAGTAGTGAGTATACTAATTGTCGTTCTATCGATCATATCTGCATAATATGGTTAATAATATGAGTTAGATTGATAATAGTGAGTGTAATAAGTATAGTAATTGTCGTCCTACCGATCACATAAGCATAATATGGCTAATAATATGAGTTGGATTGATAATAATAAGAGTAAGAAGTAGAGTAATTGTCGTCCTATTGATCATATAAGCATAATATGGCTAATAATATGAGCTAGATTGATAATAATAAGAGTAATGAGTATAGTAATTGTCGTTCTATCGATCATATAAGTATAATATGGCTAATAATATGAGTTAGATTGATAATAATAAGAGTAATAAGTATAGTAATTGTCGTTCTATCGATCATATAATCATAATATGGCTAATAATATGGGTTAGATTGATAATTATAAGAGTAATAGGTATAGTAATTGTCGTTCTATCAATCATATAAGCACTATATGGCTAATAATATGAGTTGGATTGATAATAATAAGAGTAATAAGTATAGTAATTGCAGTTCTATCAATCATTTAAGCATAATATGGCTAATAATATGGGTTAGATTGATAATAATAAGAGTAATAAGTATAGTAATTATCGTTCTACCGATCATATAAGCATAATATGGCTAATAATATGAGTTAGATTGATAATAATAAGACTAATAAGTATAGTAATTGTCGTTCTATCGATCATATCTGCATAATATGGTTAATAATATGAGTTAGATTGATAATAATAAGAGTAATAAGTATACTAATTGTCGTTCTATCGCTCATATCTGCATAATATGGTTAATAATATGAGTTAGATTGATAATTGTGAGTGTAATAAGTATAGTAATTGTCGTCCTATCGATCATATAAGCATAATATGCCTAATAATATGAGTTAGATTGATAATAATAAGAGTAATAGGTATAGTAATTGTCGTTCTATCGATCATGTAAGCATAATATGGCTAATAATATGATCTAGATTGATAATAATAAGAGTAATGAGTATAGTAATTGTCGTCCTATCGATCATATAAGTATAATATGGCTAATAATATGAGTTAGATTGATAATAATAAGAGTAATGAGTATAGTAAATGTCGTTCTATCGATCATTTAAGCATAATATGGCTAATAATATGAGTGAGATTGATAATAATAAGAGTAATAAGTATAGTAATTGTCGTTGTATCGATCATATAATCATAATATGGCTAATAGTATGGGTTAGATTGATAATTATAAGAGTAATAGGTATAGTAATTGTAGTTCTATCGATCATATAAGCATTATATGGCTAATAATATGAGTTAGATTGATAATAATAAGAGTAATAAGTATAGTAATTGCAGTTCTATCAATCATTTAAGCATAATATGGCTAATAATATGAGTTAGATTGATAATAATAAGAGTAATAAGTATAGTAATTGTCGTTCTATCGATCATATCTGCATAATATGGTTAGTAATATGAGTTAGATTGATAATAGTGAGTGTAATAAGTATAGTAATTGTCGTTCTGTCGATCATATAAGCATAATATGGCTAATAATATGAGTTAGATTGATAATAATAAGAGCAATAAGTATAGTAATTGTAGTTCTATAAATCATATCTGCATAATATGGTTAATAATATGAGTTAGATTCATAATAATAAGAGTAATGTGTATAGTAATTGTCGTTCTGTCGATGACATAAGCACTAATATGGCTAATAATATGAGTTAGATTGATAATAATAAGAGTAATAAGTATAGTAATTGTCGTTCTATCGATCATATCTGCATAATATGGTTAATAATATGAGTTAGATTGATAATAATAAGAGTAATAAGTATAGTAATTGTCGTTCGATCGATCATATCTGCATAATATGGCTAATCATATGAGTTAGATTGATAATAGTGAGTGTAATAAGTATAGTAAAAGTCGTCCTATCGATCATATAAGCATAATATGCCTAATAAGATGAGTTAGATTGATAATAATAAGAGTAATATGTATAGTAATTGTCGTTCTATCGATCATATAAGCATTATATGGCTAATAATATGAGTTGGATTGATAATAATAAGAGTAATAAGTATAGTAATTGCAGTTCTATCAATCATTTAAGCATAATATGGCTAATAATATGAGTTAGATTGATAATAATAAGAGTAATAAGTATAGTAATTATCGTTCTACCGATCATATAAGCATAATATGGCTAATAATATGAGTTAGATTGATAATAGTGAGTGTAATAAGTATAGTAATTGTCGTTCTGTCGATCATATAAGCATAATATGGCTAATAATATGAGTTAGATTGATAATAATTAGAGCAATAAGTATAGTAATTGTAGTTCTATCAATCATATCTGCATAATATGGTTAATAATATGAGTTAGATTGATAATAGTGAGTGTAATAAGTATAGTAACTGTCGTTCTATGGATCGTATAAGCATAATATGGTTAATAATATGTGTTAGATTGATAATAATAAGAGTAATAAGTATAGTAATTGTAGATCTATCGATCATATAAGCATAATATGGCCAATAATATGAGTTAGATTGATAATAATAAGAGTAATAAGTATAGTAATTATCGTTCTACCGATCATATAAGCATAATATGGCTAATAATATGAGTTGGATTGATAATAATAAGAGTAATAAGTATAGTAATTGTCGTTCTATCGATCATATCTGCATAATATGGTTAATAATATGAGTTAGATTGATAATAGTGAGTGTAATAAGTATAGTAATTGTCGTTCCGTCGATCATATAAGCATAATATGGCTAATAATATGAGTTAGATTGATAATAATAAGAGCAGTAAGTATAGTAATTGTAGTTCTATCAATCATATCTGCATAATATGGTTAATAATATGAGTTAGGTTCATAATAATAAGAGTAATAAGTATAGTAATTGTCGTTCTGTCGATCACATAAGCATAATATGGCTAATAATGTGAGTTAGATTGATAATAATAAGAGTAATAAGTATAGTAATTGTCGTTCTATCGATCATACAAGCATAATATGGCTAATAATATGAGCTAGATTGATAATAATAAGAGTAATGAGTATAGTAAATGTCGTTCTATCGATCATATAAGTATAATATGGCTAATAATATGAGTTAGATTGATAATAATAAGAGTAATGAGTATAGTAAATGTCGTTCTATCGATCATTTAAGCATAATATGGCTAATAATATGAGTGAGATTGATAATAATAAGACTAATAAGTATAGTAATTGTCGTTCTATCGATCATATCTGCATAATATGGTTAATAATGAGTTAGATTGATAATAATAAGAGTAATAAGTATACTAATTGTCGTTCTATCGATCATATCTGCATAATATGGTTAATAATATGAGTTAGATTGATAATAGTGAGTGTAATAAGTATAGTAATTGTCGTCCTATCGATCATATAAGCATAATATGCCTAATAATATGAGTTAGATTGATAATAATAAGAGTAATAGGTATAGTAATTGTCGTTCTATCGATCATGTAAGCATAATATGGCTAATAATATGATCTAGATTGATAATAATAAGAGTAATGAGTATAGTAATTGTCGTCCTATCCATCATATAAGTATAATATGGCTAATAATATGAGTTAGATTGATAATAATAAGAGTAATAAGTATAGTAAATGTCGTTCTATCGATCATTTAAGCATAATATGGCTAATAATATGAGTGAGATTGATAATAATAAGAGTAATAAGTATAGTAATTGTCGTTCTATCGATCATATAATCATAATATGGCTAATAATATGGGTTAGATTGATAATTATAAGAGTAATAGGTATAGTAATTGTAGTTCTATCGATCATATAAGCATTATATGGCTAATAATATGAGTTAGATTGATAATAATAAGAGTAATAAGTATAGTAATTGCAGTTCTATCAATCATTTAAGCATAATATGGCTAATAATATGAGTTAGATTGATAATAATAAGAGTAATAAGTATAGTAATTGTCGTTCTATCGATCATATCTGCATAATATGGTTAGTAATATGAGTTAGATTGATAATAGTGAGTGTAATAAGTATAGTAATTGTCGTCCTACCGATCACATAAGCATAATATGGCTAATAATATGAGTTGGATTGATAATAATAAGAGTAAGAAGTAGAGTAATTGTCGTCCTATTGATCATATAAGCATAATATGGCTAATAATATGAGCTAGATTGATAATAATAAGAGTAATGAGTATAGTAATTGTCGTTCTATCGATCATATAAGTATAATATGGCTAATAATATGAGTTAGATTGATAATAATAAGAGTAATGAGTATAGTAAATGTCGTTCTATCGATCATTTAAGCATAATATGGCTAATAATATGAGTGAGATTGATAATAATAAGAGTAATAAGTATAGTAATTGTCGTTCTATCGATCATATAATCATAATATGGCTAATAATATGGGTTAGATTGATAATTATAAGAGTAATAGGTATAGTAATTGTCGTTCTATCGATCATATAAGCATTATATGGCTAATAATATGAGTTGGATTGATAATAATAAGAGTAATAAGTATAGTAATTGCAGTTCTTTCAATCAATTAAGCATAATATGGCTAATAATATGAGTTAGATTGATAATAATAAGAGTAATAAGTATAGTAATTATCGTTCTACCGATCATATAAGCATAATATGGCTAATAATATGAGTTAGATTGATAATAGTGAGTGTAATAAGTATAGTAATTGTCGTTCTATCGATCATATCTGCATAATATGGTTAATAATATGAGTTAGATTGATAATAATAAGAGTAATAAGTATAGTAATTGTCGTTCGATCGATCATATCTGCATAATATGGCTAATCATATGAGTTAGATTGATAATAGTGAGTGTAATAAGTATAGTAATTGTCGTCCTATCGATCATATAAGCATAATATGCCTAATAATATGAGTTAGATTGATAATAATAAGAGTAATATGTATAGTAATTGTCGTTCTATCGATCATATAAGCATTATATGGCTAATAATATGAGTTGGATTGATAATAATAAGAGTAATAAGTATAGTAATTGCAGTTCTATCAATCATTTAAGCATAATATGGCTAATAATATGAGTTAGATTGATAATAATAAGAGTAATAAGTATAGTAATTATCGTTCTACCGATCATATAAGCATAATATGGCTAATAATATGAGTTAGATTGATAATAGTGAGTGTAATAAGTATAGTAATTGTCGTTCTGTCGATCATATAAGCATAATATGGCTAATAATATGAGTTAGATTGATAATAATTAGAGCAATAAGTATAGTAATTGTAGTTCTATCAATCATATCTGCATAATATGGTTAATAATATGAGTTAGATTGATAATAGTGAGTGTAATAAGTATAGTAATTGTCGTTCTATCGATCGTATAAGCATAATATGGTTAATAATATGTGTTAGATTGATAATAATAAGAGTAATAAGTATAGTAATTGTAGATCTATCGATCATATAAGCATAATATGGCCAATAATATGAGTTAGATTGATAATAATAAGAGTAATAAGTATAGTAATTATCGTTCTACCGATCATATAAGCATAATATGGCTAATAATATGAGTTGGATTGATAATAATAAGAGTAATAAGTATAGTAATTGTCGTTCTATCGATCATATCTGCATAATATGGTTAATAATATGAGTTAGATTGATAATAGTGAGTGTAATAAGTATAGTAATTGTCGTTCCGTCGATCATATAAGCATAATATGGCTAATAATATGAGTTAGATTGATAATAACAAGAGCAGTAAGTATAGTAATTGTAGTTCTATCAATCATATCTGCATAATATGGTTAATAATATGAGTTAGGTTCATAATAATAAGAGTAATAAGTATATTAATTGTCGTTCTGTCGATCACATAAGCATAATATGGCTAATAATGTGAGTTAGATTGATAATAATAAGAGTAATAAGTATAGTAATTGTCGTTCTATCGATCATACAAGCATAATATGGCTAATAATATGAGCTAGATTGATAATAATAAGAGTAATGAGTATAGTAATTGTCGTTCTATCGATCATATAAGTATAATATGGCTAATAATATGAGTTAGATTGCTAATAATAAGAGTAATGAGTATAGTAAATGTCGTTCTATCGATCATTTAAGCATAATATGGCTAATAATATGAGTGAGATTGATAATAATAACACTAATAAGTATAGTAATTGTCGTTCTATCGATCATATCTGCATAATATGGTTAATAATATGAGTTAGATTGATAATAATAAGAGTAATAAGTATACTAATTGTCGTTCTATCGATCATATCTGCATAATATGGTTAATAATATGAGTTAGATTGATAATAGTGAGTGTAATAAGTATAGTAATTGTCGTCCTATCGATCATATAAGCATAATATGCCTAATAATATGAGTTAGATTGATAATAATAAGAGTAATAGGTATAGTAATTGTCGTTCTATCGATCATGTAAGCATAATATGGCTAATAATATGATCTAGATTGATAATAATAAGAGTAATGAGTATAGTAATTGTCGTCCTATCGATCATATAAGTATAATATGGCTAATAATATGAGTTAGATTGATAATAATAAGAGTAATGAGTATAGTAAATGTCGTTCTATCGATCATTTAAGCATAATATGGCTAATAATATGAGTGAGATTGATAATAATAAGAGTAATAAGTATAGTAATTGTCGTTCTATCGATCATATAATCATAATATGGCTAATAATATGGGTTAGATTGATAATTATAAGAGTAATAGGTATAGTAATTGTAGTTCTATCGATCATATAAGCATTATATGGCTAATAATATGAGTTAGATTGATAATAATAAGAGTAATGAGTATAGTAATTGCAGTTCTATCAATCATTTAAGCATAATATGGCTAATAATATGAGTTAGATTGATAATAATAAGAGTAATAAGTATAGTAATTGTCGTTCTATCGATCATATCTGCATAATATGGTTAGTAATATGAGTTAGATTGATAATAGTGAGTGTAATAAGTATAGTAATTGTCGTTCTGTCGATCATATAAGCATAATATGGCTAATAATATGAGTTAGATTGATAATAATAAGAGCAATAGGTATAGTAATTGTAGTTCTATAAATCATATCTGCATAATATGGTTAATAATATGAGTTAGATTCATAATAATAAGAGAAATGTGTATAGTAATTGTCGTTCTGTCGATGACATAAGCACTAATATGGCTAATAATATGAGTTAGATTGATAATAATAAGAGTAATAAGTATAGTAATTGTCGTTCTATCGATCATACAAGCATAATATGGCTAATAATATGAGTCAGATTGATAATAATAAGAGTAATGAGTATAGTAATTGTCGTTCTATCGATCATATAAGCATAATATGGCTAATAATATGAGTTGGATTGATAATAATAAGAGTAGTGAGTATACTAATTGTCGTTCTATCGATCATATCTGCATAATATGGTTAATAATATGAGTTAGATTGATAATAGTGAGTGTAATAAGTATAGTAATTGTCGTCCTACCGATCACATAAGCATAATATGGCTAATAATATGAGTTGGATTGATAATAATAAGAGTAAGATGTAGAGTAATTGTCGTCCTATTGATCATATAAGCATAATATGGCTAATAATATGAGCTAGATTGATAATAATAAGAGTAATGAGTATAGTAATTGTCGTTCTATCGATCATATAAGTATAATATGGCTAATAATATGAGTTAGATTGATAATAGTAAGAGTAATAAGTATAGTAATTGTCGTTCTATCGATCATATAATCATAATATGGCTAATAATATGGGTTAGATTGATAATTATAAGAGTAATAGGTATAGTAATTGTCGTTCTATCAATCATATAAGCACTATATGGCTAATAATATGAGTTGGATTGATAATAATAAGAGTAATAAGTATAGTAATTGCAGTTCTATCAATCATTTAAGCATAATATGGCTAATAATATGGGTTAGATTGATAATAATAAGAGTAATAAGTATAGTAATTATCGTTCTACCGATCATATAAGCATAATATGGCTAATAATATGAGTTAGATTGATAATAATAAGACTAATAAGTATAGTAATTGTCGTTCTATCGATCATATCTGCATAATATGGTTAATAATATGAGTTAGATTGATAATAATAAGAGTAATAAGTATACTAATTGTCGTTCTATCGATCATATCTGCATAATATGGTTAATAATATGAGTTAGATTGATAATTGTGAGTGTAATAAGTATAGTCATTGTCGTCCTATCGATCATATAAGCATAATATGCCTAATAATATGAGTTAGATTGATAATAATAAGAGTAATAGGTATAGTAATTGTCGTTCTATCGATCATGTAAGCATAATATGGCTAATAATATGATCTAGATTGATAATAATAAGAGTAATGAGTATAGTAATTGTCGTCCTATCGATCATATAAGTATAATATGGCTAATAATATGAGTGAGATTGATAATAATAAGAGTAATAAGTATAGTAATTGTCGTAGTATCGATCATATAATCATAATATGGCTAATAATATGGGTTAGATTGATAATTATAAGAGTAATAGGTATAGTAATTGTAGTTCTATCGATCATATAAGCATTATATGGCTAATAATATGAGTTAGATTGATAATAATAAGAGTAATAAGTATAGTAATTGCAGTTCTATCAATCATTTAAGCATAATATGGCTAATAATATGAGTTAGATTGATAATAATAAGAGTAATAAGTATAGTAATTGTCGTTCTATCGATCATATCTGCATAATATGGTTAGTAATATGAGTTAGATTGATAATAGTGAGTGTAATAAGTATAGTAATTGTCGTTCTGTCGATCATATAAGCATAATATGGCTAATAATATGAGTTAGATTGATAATAATAAGAGCAATAAGTATAGTAATTGTAGTTCTATAAATCATATCTGCATAATATGGTTAATAATATGAGTTAGATTCATAATAATAAGAGTAATGTGTATAGTAATTGTCGTTCTGTCGATGACATAAGCACTAATATGGCTAATAATATGAGTTAGATTGATAATAATAAGAGTAATAAGTATAGTAATTGTCGTTCTATCGATCATATCTGCATAATATGGTTAATAATATGAGTTAGATTGATAATAATAAGAGTAATAAGTATAGTAATTGTCGTTCTATCGATCATATCTGCATAATATGGTTAATAATATGAGTTAGATTGATAATAATAAGAGTAATAAGTATAGTAATTGTCGTTCGATCGATCATATCTGCATAATATGTCTAATCATATGAGTTAGATTGATAATAGTGAGTGTAATAAGTATAGTAATTGTCGTCCTGTCGATCATATAAGCATAATATGCCTAATAATATGAGTTAGATTGATAATAATAAGAGTAATATGTATAGTAATTGTCGTTCTATCGATCATATAAGCATAGTATGGCTAATAATATGAGTTAGATTGATAATAGTGAGTGTAATAAGTATAGTAATTGTCGTTCTGTCGATCATATAAGCATAATATGGCTAATAATATGAGTTAGATTGATAATAATTAGAGCAATAAGTATAGTAATTGTAGTTTTATCAACCATATCTGCATAATATGGTTAATAATATGAGTTAGATTGATAATAGTGAGTGTAATAAGTATAGTAATTGTCGTTCTATCGATCGTATAAGCATAATATGGTTAATAATATGTGTTAGATTGATAATAATAAGAGTAATAAGTATAGTAATTGTAGATCTATCGATCATATAAGCATAATATGGCCAATAATATGAGTTAGATTGATAATAATAAGAGTAATAAGTATAGTAATTATCGTTCTACCGATCATATAAGCATAATATGGCTAATAATATGAGTTAGATTGATAATAATAAGAGCAGTAAGTATAGTAATTGTAGTTCTATCAATCATATCTGCATAATATGGTTAATAATATGAGTTAGGTTCATAATAATAAGAGTAATAAGTATAGTAATTGTCGTTCTGTCGATCACATAAGCATAATATGGCTAATAATGTGAGTTAGATTGATAATAATAAGAGTAATAAGTATAGTAATTGTCGTTCTATCGATCATACAAGCATAATATGGCTAATAATATGAGCTAGATTGATAATAATAAGAGTAATGAGTATAGTAATTGTCGTTCTATCGATCATATAAGTATAATATGGCTAATAATATGAGTTAGATTGATAATAATAAGAGTAATAAGTATAGTAATTGTCGTTCTATCGATCATACAAGCATAATATGGCTAATAATATGAGTTAGATTGATAATAATAACACTAATAAGTATAGTAATTGTCGTTCTATCGATCATATCTGCATAATATGGTTAATAATATGAGTTAGATTGATAATAATAAGAGTAATAAGTATACTAATTGTCGTTCTATCGATCATATCTGCATAATATGGTTAATAATATGAGTTAGATTGATAATAGTGAGTGTAATAAGTATAGTAATTGTCGTCCTATCGATCATATAAGCATAATATGCCTAATAATATGAGTTAGATTGATAATAATAAGAGTAATAGGTATAGTAATTGTCGTTCTATCGATCATGTAAGCATAATATGGCTAATAATATGATCTAGATTGATAATAATAAGAGTAATGAGTATAGTAATTGTCGTCCTATCGATCATATAAGTATAATATGGCTAATAATATGAGTTAGATTGATAATAGTGAGTGTAATAAGTATAGTAATTGTCGTTCTGTCGATCATATAAGCATAATATGGCTAATAATATGAGTTAGATTGATAATAATAAGAGTAATAAGTATAGTAATTGTCGTTCTATCGATCATATAATCATAATATGGCTAATAATATGGGTTAGATTGATAATTATAAGAGTAATAGGTATAGTAATTGTAGTTCTATCGATCATATAAGCATTATATGGCTAATAATATGAGTTAGATTGATAATAATTAGAGTAATGAGTATAGTAATTGCAGTTCTATCAATCATTTAAGCATAATATGGCTAATAATATGAGTTAGATTGATAATAATAAGAGTAATAAGTATAGTAATTGTCGTTCTATCGATCATATCTGCATAATATGGTTAGTAATATGAGTTAGATTGATAATAGTGAGTGTAATAAGTATAGTAATTGTCGTTCTGTCGATCATATAAGCATAATATGGCTAATAATATGAGTTAGATTGATAATAATAAGAGCAATAAGTATAGTAATTGTAGTTCTATAAATCATATCTGCATAATATGGTTAATAATATGAGTTAGATTCATAATAATAAGAGTAATGTGTATAGTAATTGTCGTTCTGTCGGTGACATAAGCACTAATATGGCTAATAATATGAGTTAGATTGATAATAATAAGAGTAATAAGTATAGTAATTGTCGTTCTATCGATCATACAAGCATAATATGGCTAATAATATGAGTTAGATTGATAATAATAAGAGTAATGAGTATAGTAATTGTCGTTCTATCGATCATATAAGCATAATATGGCTAATAATATGAGTTGGATTGATAATAATAAGAGTAGTGAGTATACTAATTGTCGTTCTATCGATCATATCTGCATAATATGGTTAATAATATGAGTTAGATTGATAATAGTGAGTGTAATAAGTATAGTAATTGTCGTCCTACCGATCACATAAGCATAATATGGCTAATAATATGAGTTGGATTGATAATAATAAGAGTAAGAAGTAGAGTAATTGTCGTCCTATTGATCATATAAGCATAATATGGCTAATAATATGAGCTAGATTGATAATAATGAGAGTAATGAGTATAGTAATTGTCGTTCTATCGATCATATAAGTATAATATGGCTAATAATATGAGTTAGATTGATAATAATAAGAGTAATAAGTATAGTAATTGTCGTTCTATCGATCATATAATCATAATATGGCTAATAATATGGGTTAGATTGATAATTATAAGAGTAATAGGTATAGTAATTGTCGTTCTATCAATCATATAAGCACTATATGGCTAATAATATGAGTTGGATTGATAATAATAAGAGTAATAAGTATAGTAATTGCAGTTCTATCAATCATTTAAGCATAATATGGCTAATAATATGGGTTAGATTGATAATAATAAGAGTAATAAGTATAGTAATTATCGTTCTACCGATCATATAAGCATAATATGGCTAATAATATGAGTTAGATTGATAATAATAAGACTAATAAGTATAGTAATTGTCGTTCTATCGATCATATCTGCATAATATGGTTAATAATATGAGTTAGATTGATAATAATAAGAGTAATAAGTATACTAATTGTCGTTCTATCGATCATATAAGTATAATATGGCTAATAATATGAGTTAGATTGATAATAATAAGAGTAATAAGTATAGTAATTGTCGTTCTATCGATCATACAAGCATAATATGGCTAATAATATGAGTTAGATTGATAATAATAACACTAATAAGTATAGTAATTGTCGTTCTATCGATCATATCTGCATAATATGGTTAATAATATGAGTTAGATTGATAATAATAAGAGTAATAAGTATACTAATTGTCGTTCTATCGATCATATCTGCATAATATGGTTAATAATATGAGTTAGATTGATAATAGTGAGTGTAATAAGTATAGTAATTGTCGTCCTATCGATCATATAAGCATAATATGCCTAATAATATGAGTTAGATTGATAATAATAAGAGTAATAGGTATAGTAATTGTCGTTCTATCGATCATGTAAGCATAATATGGCTAATAATATGATCTAGATTGATAATAATAAGAGTAATGAGTATAGTAATTGTCGTCCTATCGATCATATAAGTATAATATGGCTAATAATATGAGTTAGATTGATAATAGTGAGTGTAATAAGTATAGTAATTGTCGTTCTGTCGATCATATAAGCATAATATGGCTAATAATATGAGTTAGATTGATAATAATAAGAGTAATAAGTATAGTAATTGTCGTTCTATCGATCATATAATCATAATATGGCTAATAATATGGGTTAGATTGATAATTATAAGAGTAATAGGTATAGTAATTGTAGTTCTATCGATCATATAAGCATTATATGGCTAATAATATGAGTTAGATTGATAATAATTAGAGTAATGAGTATAGTAATTGCAGTTCTATCAATCATTTAAGCATAATATGGCTAATAATATGAGTTAGATTGATAATAATAAGAGTAATAAGTATAGTAATTGTCGTTCTATCGATCATATCTGCATAATATGGTTAGTAATATGAGTTAGATTGATAATAGTGAGTGTAATAAGTATAGTAATTGTCGTTCTGTCGATCATATAAGCATAATATGGCTAATAATATGAGTTAGATTGATAATAATAAGAGCAATAAGTATAGTAATTGTAGTTCTATAAATCATATCTGCATAATATGGTTAATAATATGAGTTAGATTCATAATAATAAGAGTAATGTGTATAGTAATTGTCGTTCTGTCGATGACATAAGCACTAATATGGCTAATAATATGAGTTAGATTGATAATAATAAGAGTAATAAGTATAGTAATTGTCGTTCTATCGATCATACAAGCATAATATGGCTAATAATATGAGTTAGATTGATAATAATAAGAGTAATGAGTATAGTAATTGTCGTTCTATCGATCATATAAGCATAATATGGCTAATAATATGAGTTGGATTGATAATAATAAGAGTAGTGAGTATACTAATTGTCGTTCTATCGATCATATCTGCATAATATGGTTAATAATATGAGTTAGATTGATAATAGTGAGTGTAATAAGTATAGTAATTGTCGTCCTACCGATCACATAAGCATAATATGGCTAATAATATGAGTTGGATTGATAATAATAAGAGTAAGAAGTAGAGTAATTGTCGTCCTATTGATCATATAAGCATAATATGGCTAATAATATGAGCTAGATTGATAATAATGAGAGTAATGAGTATAGTAATTGTCGTTCTATCGATCATATAAGTATAATATGGCTAATAATATGAGTTAGATTGATAATAATAAGAGTAATAAGTATAGTAATTGTCGTTCTATCGATCATATAATCATAATATGGCTAATAATATGGGTTAGATTGATAATTATAAGAGTAATAGGTATAGTAATTGTCGTTCTATCAATCATATAAGCACTATATGGCTAATAATATGAGTTGGATTGATAATAATAAGAGTAATAAGTATAGTAATTGCAGTTCTATCAATCATTTAAGCATAATATGGCTAATAATATGGGTTAGATTGATAATAATAAGAGTAATAAGTATAGTAATTATCGTTCTACCGATCATATAAGCATAATATGGCTAATAATATGAGTTAGATTGATAATAATAAGACTAATAAGTATAGTAATTGTCGTTCTATCGATCATATCTGCATAATATGGTTAATAATATGAGTTAGATTGATAATAATAAGAGTAATAAGTATACTAATTGTCGTTCTATCGATCATATCTGCATAATATGGTTAATAATATGAGTTAGATTGATAATAGTGAGTGTAATAAGTATAGTAATTGTCGTCCTATCGATCATATAAGCATAATATGCCTAATAATATGAGTTAGATTGATAATAATAAGAGTAATAGGTATAGTAATTGTCGTTCTATCGATCATGTAAGCATAATATGGCTAATAATATGATCTAGATTGATAATAATAAGAGTAATGAGTATAGTAATTGTCGTCCTATCGATCATATAAGTATAATATGGCTAATAATATGAGTTAGATTGATAATAATAAGAGTAATGAGTATAGTAAATGTCGTTCTATCGATCATTTAAGCATAATATGGCTAATAATATGAGTGAGATTGATAATAATAAGAGTAATAAGTATAGTAATTGTCGTTGTATCGATCATATAATCATAATATGGCTAATAATATGGGTTAGATTGATAATTATAAGAGTAATAGGTATAGTAATTGTAGTTCTATCGATCATATAAGCATTATATGGCTAATAATATGAGTTAGATTGATAATAATAAGAGTAATAAGTATAGTAATTGCAGTTCTATCAATCATTTAAGCATAATATGGCTAATAATATGAGTTAGATTGATAATAATAAGAGTAATAAGTATAGTAATTGTCGTTCTATCGATCATATCTGCATAATATGGTTAGTAATATGAGTTAGATTGATAATAGTGAGTGTAATAAGTATAGTAATTGTCGTTCTATCGATCATATAAGCACTATATGGCTAATAATATGAGTTAGATTGATAATAATAAGAGTAAAATGTGGAGTAACTGTCGTTCTATCGATCATATAAGCATAATATGGCTAATAATATGAGTTGGATTGATAATAATAAGAGTAAGGAGTAGAGTAATTGTCGTCCTATTGATCATATAAGCATAATATGGCTAATAATATGAGCTAGATTGATAATAATAAGAGTAATGAGTATAGTAATTGTCGTTCTATCGATCATATAAGTATAATATGGCTAATAATATGAGTTAGATTGATAATAATAAGAGTAATAAGTATAGTAATTGTCGTTCTATCGATCATATAATCATAATATGGCTAATAATATGGGTTAGATTGATAATTATAAGAGTAATAGGTATAGTAATTGTCGTTCTATCAATCATATAAGCACTATATGGCTAATAATATGAGTTGGATTGATAATAATAAGAGTAATAAGTATAGTAATTGCAGTTCTATCAATCATTTAAGCATAATATGGCTAATAATATGGGTTAGATTGATAATAATAAGAGTAATAAGTATAGTAATTATCGTTCTACCGATCATATAAGCATAATATGGCTAATAATATGAGTTAGATTGATAATAATAAGACTAATAAGTATAGTAATTGTCGTTCTATCGATCATATCTGCATAATATGGTTAATAATATGAGTTAGATTGATAATAATAAGAGTAATAAGTATACTAATTGTCGTTCTATCGATCATATCTGCATAATATGGTTAATAATATGAGTTAGATTGATAATAGTGAGTGTAATAAGTATAGTAATTGTCGTCCTATCGATCATATAAGCATAATATGCCTAATAATATGAGTTAGATTGATAATAATAAGAGTAATAGGTATAGTAATTGTCGTTCTATCGATCATGTAAGCATAATATGGCTAATAATATGATCTAGATTGATAATAATAAGAGTAATGGGTATAGTAATTGTCGTCCTATCGATCATATAAGTATAATATGGCTAATAATATGAGTTAGATTGATAATAATAAGAGTAATGAGTATAGTAAATGTCGTTCTATCGATCATTTAAGCATAATATGGCTAATAATATGAGTGAGATTGATAATAATAAGAGTAATAAGTATAGTAATTGTCGTTGTATCGATCATATAATCATAATATGGCTAATAATATGGGTTAGATTGATAATTATAAGAGTAATAGGTATAGTAATTGTAGTTCTATCGATCATATAAGCATTATATGGCTAATAATATGAGTTAGATTGATAATAATAAGAGTAATAAGTATAGTAATTGCAGTTCTATCAATCATTTAAGCATAATATGGCTAATAATATGAGTTAGATTGATAATAATAAGAGTAATAAGTATAGTAATTGTCGTTCTATCGATCATATCTGCATAATATGGTTAGTAATATGAGTTAGATTGATAATAGTGAGTGTAATAAGTATAGTAATTGTCGTTCTGTCGATCATATAAGCATAATATGGCTAATAATATGAGTTAGATTGATAATAATAAGAGCAATAAGTATAGTAATTGTAGTTCTATAAATCATATCTGCATAATATGGTTAATAATATGAGTTAGATTCATAATAATAAGAGTAATGTGTATAGTAATTGTCGTTCTGTCGATGACATAAGCACTAATATGGCTAATAATATGAGTTAGATTGATAATAATAAGAGTAATAAGTATAGTAATTGTCGTTCTATCGATCATACAAGCATAATATGGCTAATAATATGAGTTAGATTGATAATAATAAGAGTAATGAGTATAGTAATTGTCGTTCTATCGATCATATAAGCATAATATGGCTAATAATATGAGTTGGATTGATAATAATAAGAGTAGTGAGTATAGCAATTGTCGTTCTATCGATCATATGAGCAAAATATGGCTAATAATATGAGATAGATTTATAATAATAAGAGTAATAAGTATAGTAATTGTCGTTCT
>NW_027474863.1:0-25170 GCF_050947335.1 Megachile rotundata | reverse complement strand
ATATTATGCTTATATGATCGATAGAACGATAATTACTATACATATTACTCTTATTATTATCAATCTAACTCATATTATTAGCCTTATTATGCTTATATGATCGATAGGACGACAATTATTATACTCATTACTGTTATTATTATCAATCTAACTCATATTATTAGCCATATTATGCTTATATGATCGATAGAACGACAATTACTATACTTATTACTCTTATTATTATCAATGTAACTCATATTATTAGCTATATTATGCTTATATGATCGATAGAACGACATTTACTAAACTTATTACACTCACTATTATCAATCTAACTCATATTATTAGCCACATTATGCTTATATGATCGATAGTACGACAATTACTATACTCATTACTCTTACTATTATCAATCTAACTCATATTATTAGCCATATTCTGCTTATATGATCGATAGAACGATAATTACTATACATATTACTCTTATTATTATCAATCTAACTCATATTATTAGCCATATTATGCTTATATGATCGATAGGACGACAATTACTATACTCATTACTGTTATTATTATCAATCTAACTCATATTATTAGTCATATTATGCAGATATGATCGATAGAACGACAATTACTATACTCATTGCTCTTATTATTATCAATGTAACTCATATTATTAGCTATATTATGCTTATATGATCGATAGAACGACATTTACTAAACTTATTACACTCACTATTATCAATCTAACTCATATTATTAACCATATTATGCAGATATGATCGATAGAACGACAATTACTAGACTCATTACTCTTATTATTATCAATCTAACTCATATTATTAGCCATATTATGCTTATATGATCGATAGAACGACAATTACTATACTTATTACTCTTATTATTATCAATGTAACTCATATTATTAGCTATATTATGCTTATATGATCGATAGAATGACATTTACTAAACTTATTACACTCACTTTTATCAATGTAACTCATATTATTAGCCATATTATGCTTATATGATCGATAGAACGACAATTACTATACTTATTACTCTTATTATCATCAATGTAACTCATATTATTAGCTATATTATGCTTATATGATCGATAGAACGACATTTACTAAACTTATTACACTCACTATTATCAATCTAACTCATATTATTAACCATATTATGCAGATATGATCGATAGAACGACAATTACTATACTCATTAATCTTATTATTATCAATCTAACTCATATTATTAGCCATATGATGCAGATATGATCGATAGAACGACAAGTACTAAACTTATTACACTCACTATTATCAATCTAACTCATATTATTAACCATATTATGCAGATATGATCGATAGAACGACAATTACTATACTCATTACTCTTATTATTATCAATCTAACTCATATTATTAGCCATATTATGGTTATATGACCGATAGAACGACAATTACTATACTTATTACTCTTATTATTATCAATCTAACTCATATTATTAGCCACATTATGCTTATATGATCGATAGTACGACAATTACTATACTCATTACTCTTACTATTATCAATCTAACTCATATTATTAGCCATATTCTGCTTATATGATCGATAGAACGACAATTACTATACTTGTTACACTCACTATTATCAATCTAACTCATATTATTAGCCATATTATGCTTATATGATCGATAGAACGACAATTACTATACTCATTACTCTTATTATTATCAATCTAACTCATATTATTAGCGATATTATGCTTATATGATCGATAGAACGACAATTACCATACACATTACTCTTATTATTATCAATCTAACTCATATTATTAGCTATATTATGCATATATGATCGATAGAACGACATTTACTAAACTTATTACACTCACTTTTATCAATCTAACTCATATTATTAGCCATATTATGCTTATATGATCGATAGAACGACAATTACTATACTTATTACTCTTATTATTATCAATGTAACTCATATTATTAGCTATATTATGCTTATATGATCGATAGAACGACATTTACTAAACTTATTACACTCACTATTATCAACCTAACTCATATTATTAGCCATATTATGCTTATATGATCGATAGAACGACAATTACTATACTCATTACTCTTATTATTATCAATCTAACTCATATTATTAGCTATATTATGCTTATATGATCGATAGAACGACATTTACTACACTTATTACACTCACTTTTATCAATCTCACTCATATTATTAGCCATATTATGCTTATATTATCGATAGAACGACAATCACTAAACTTATTACACTAACTGTTATCATTCTAACTAATATTATTAACCATATTATGCAGATATGATCGATAGAACGACAATTACTAGACTCATTACTCTTATTATTATCAATCTAACTCATATTATTAGCCACATTATGCTTATATGATCGATAGTACGACAATTGCTATACTCATTACTCTTACTATTATCAATCTAACTCATATTATTAGCCACATTATGCTTATATGATCGATAGTACGACAATTGCTATACTCATTACTCTTACTATTATCAATCTAACTCATATTATTAGCCATATTCTGCTTATATGATCGATAGGACGACAATTACTATACTCATTACTGTTATTATTATCAATCTAACTCATATTATTAGCCATATTATGCTTATATGATCGATAGAACGATAATTACTATACATATTACTCTTATTATTATCAATCTAACTCATATTATTAGCCTTATTATGCTTATATGATCGATAGGACGACAATTATTATACTCATTACTGTTATTATTATCAATCTAACTCATATTATTAGCCATATTATGCTTATATGATCGATAGAACGACAATTACTATACTTATTACTCTTATTATTATCAATGTAACTCATATTATTAGCTATATTATGCTTATATGATCGATAGAACGACATTTACTAAACTTATTACACTCACTATTATCAATCTAACTCATATTATTAGCCACATTATGCTTATATGATCGATAGTACGACAATTACTATACTCATTACTCTTACTATTATCAATCTAACTCATATTATTAGCCATATTCTGCTTATATGATCGATAGAACGACAATTACTATACTTGTTACACTCACTATTATCAATCTAACTCATATTATTAGCCATATTATGCTTATATGATCGATAGAACGACAATTACTATACTCATTACTCTTATTATTATCAATCTAACTCATATTATTAGCGATATTATGCTTATATGATCGATAGAACGACAATTACCATACACATTACTCTTATTATTATCAATCTAACTCATATTATTAGCTATATTATGCATATATGATCGATAGAACGACATTTACTAAACTTATTACACTCACTTTTATCAATCTAACTCATATTATTAGCCATATTATGCTTATATGATCGATAGAACGACAATTACTATACTCATTACTCTTATTATTATCAATGTAACTCATATTATTAGCTATATTATGCTTATATGATCGATAGAACGACATTTACTAAACTTATTACACTCACTATTATCAACCTAACTCATATTATTAGCCATATTATGCTTATATGATCGATAGAACGACAATTACTATACTCATTACTCTTATTATTATCAATCTAACTCATATTATTAGCTATATTATGCTTATATGATCGATAGAACGACATTTACTACACTTATTACACTCACTTTTATCAATCTCACTCATATTATTAGCCATATTATGCTTATATTATCGATAGAACGACAATCACTAAACTTATTACACTAACTGTTATCATTCTAACTAATATTATTAACCATATTATGCAGATATGATCGATAGAACGACAATTACTAGACTCATTACTCTTATTATTATCAATCTAACTCATATTATTAGCCACATTATGCTTATATGATCGATAGTACGACAATTGCTATACTCATTACTCTTACTATTATCAATCTAACTCATATTATTAGCCACATTATGCTTATATGATCGATAGTACGACAATTGCTATACTCATTACTCTTACTATTATCAATCTAACTCATATTATTAGCCATATTCTGCTTATATGATCGATAGGACGACAATTACTATACTCATTACTGTTATTATTATCAATCTAACTCATATTATTAGCCATATTATGCTTATATGATCGATAGAACGATAATTACTATACATATTACTCTTATTATTATCAATCTAACTCATATTATTAGCCTTATTATGCTTATATGATCGATAGGACGACAATTATTATACTCATTACTGTTATTATTATCAATCTAACTCATATTATTAGCCATATTATGCTTATATGATCGATAGAACGACAATTACTATACTTATTACTCTTATTATTATCAATGTAACTCATATTATTAGCTATATTATGCTTATATGATCGATAGAACGACAGTTACTAAACTTATTACACTCACTATTATCAATCTAACTCATATTATTAGCCATATTATGCTTATATGATCGATAGAACGACAATTACTATACTCATTACTCTTATTATTATCAATCTAACTCATATTATTAGCTATATTATGCTTATATGATCGATAGAACGACATTTACTACACTTATTACACTCACTTTTATCAATCTCACTCATATTATTAGCCATATTATGCTTATATTATCGATAGAACGACAATCACTAAACTTATTACACTCACTGTTATCATTCTAACTAATATTATTAACCATATTATGCAGATGTGATCGATAGAACGACAATTACTAGACTCATTACTCTTATTATTATCAATCTAACTCATATTATTAGCCACATTATGCTTATATGATCGATAGTACGATAATTGCTATACTCATTACTGTTATTATTATCAATCTAACTCATATTATTAGCCATATTATGCTTATATGATCGATAGAACGATAATTACTATACATATTGCTCTTATTATTATCAATCTAACTCATATTATTAGCCATATTATGCTTATATGATCGATAGAACGACAGTTACTATACATATTACTCTTATTATCATCATTCTAACTCATATTATTCGCCATATAATGCTTATATCATCGATAGGACGACAATTACTATACTCATTACTGTTATTATTCTCAATCTAACTCATATTATTAGCCATATTATGCTTATATGATCGATAGAACGATAATTACTATACATATTACTCTTATTATTATCAATCTAACTCATATTATTAGCCATATTATGCTTATATGATCGATAGGACGACAATTGCTATACTCATTACTGTTATTATTATCAATCTAACTCATATTATTAGCCATATTATGCTTATACGATCGATAGAACGACAATTACTATACTTATTACTCTTATTATTATCAATGTAACTCATATTATTAGCTATATTATGCTTATATAATCGATAGAACGACATTTACTATGCTTATTAATCTTATTATTATCAATCTAACTCATATTATTAGCCATATTATGCTTATATGATCGATAGAACGACAATTACTATACTTATTACACTCACTATTATCAATCTAACTCATATTATTAACCACATTATGCAGATATGATCGATAGAACGACAATAACTATACTCATTTCTCTTATTATTATCTATCTAACTCATATTATTAGCTATATTATGCTTATATGATCGATAGGACGACAGTTACTATGCTTATTAATCTTATTATTATCAATCTAACTCATATTATTAGCCATATTATGCTTATATGATCGATAGAACGACAATTACTATACTTATTACACTCACTATTATCAATCTAACTCATATTATTAGCCACATTATGCAGATATGATCGATAGAACGACAATAACTATACTCATTTCTCTTATTATTATCTATCTAACTCATATTATTAGCCATATTATGCTTATATGATCGGTAGAGCGACAATTACTATACTTATTACACTCACTATTATCAATCTAACTCATATGATTAACCATATAATGCAGATATGATCGATTGAACGACAATTACTATACTCATTACTCTTGTTATTATCAATCTAACCCATATTATTAGCCACATTATGCTTATATGATCGATAGTACGACAATTACTATACTCATTACTCTTACTATTATCAATCTAACTCATATTATTAGCCATATTCTGCTTATATGATCGATAGAACGACAATTACTATACTTATTACACTCACTATTATCAGTCTGACTCATATTATTAGCCATATTATGCTTATATGATCGATAGAACGACAGTTACTATACATATTACTCTTATTATCATCAATCTAACTCATATTATTAGCCATATTATGCTTATATGATCGATAGGACGACAATTACTATACTCATTACTGTTATTATTATCAATCTAACTCATATTATTAGCCATATTATGCTTATATGATCGATAGAACGATAATTACTATACATATTACTCTTATTATTATCAATCTAACTCATATTATTAGCCATATTATGGTTATATGATCGATAGGACGACAATTACTATACTCATTACTGTTATTATTATCAATCTAACTCATATTATTAGCCATATTATGCTTATATGATCGATAGAACGACAATTACTATACTTATTACTCTTATTATTATCAATGTAACTCATATTATTAGCTATATTATGCTTATATGATCGATAGAACGACATTTACTAAACTTATTACACTCACTATTATCAATCTAACTCATATTATTAGCCATATTCTGCTTATATGATCGATAGAACGACAATTACTATACTTATTACACTCACTATTATCAATCTAACTCATATTATTAGCCATATTATGCTTATATGATCGATAGAACGACAATTACTATACTCATTACTCTTACTATTATCAATCTAACTCATATTATTAGCCATATTCTGCTTATATGATCGATAGAACGACAATTACTATACTTGTTACACTCACTATTATCAATCTAACTCATATTATTAGCCATATTATGCTTATATGATCGATAGAACGACAATTACTATACTCATTACTCTTATTATTATCAATCTAACTCATATTATTAGCCATATTATGCTTATATGATCGATAGAACGACAATTACTATACTCATTACTGTTATTATTATCAATCTAACTCATATTATTAGGCATATTATGCTTATATGATCGATAGAACGATAATTACTATACTTATTACTCTTATTATTATCAATGTAACTCATATTATTAGCTATATTATGCTTATATGATCGATAGAACGACATTTACTAAACTTATTACACTCACTATTATCAATCTAACTCATATTATTAACCATATTATGCAGATATGATCGATAGAACGACAAATACTATACTCATTAATCTTATTATTATCAATCTAACTCATATTATTAGCCATATTATGCAGATATGATCGATAGAACGACAATTACTAAACTTATTACACTCACTATTATCAATCTAACTCATATTATTAACCATATTATGCAGATATGATCGATAGAACGACAATTACTATACTCATTACTCTTATTATTATCAATCTAACTCATATTATTAGCCATATTATGGTTATATGACCGATAGAACGACAATTACTATACTTATTACTCTTATTATTATCAATCTAACTCATATTATTAGCCACATTATGCTTATATGATCGATAGTACGACAATTACTATACTCATTACTCTTACTATTATCAATCTAACTCATATTATTAGCCATATTCTGCTTATATGATCGATAGAACGACAATTACTATACTTGTTACACTCACTATTATCAATCTAACTCATATTATTAGCCATATTATGCTTATATGATCGATAGAACGACAATTACTATACTCATTACTCTTATTATTATCAATCTAACTCATATTATTAGCGATATTATGCTTATATGATCGATAGAACGACAATTACCATACTCATTACTCTTATTATTATCAATCTAACTCATATTATTAGCTATATTATGCATATATGATCGATAGAACGACATTTACTAAGCTTATTACACTCACTTTTATCAATCTAACTCATATTATTAGCCATATTATGCTTATATGATCGATAGAACGACAATTACTATACTTATTACTCTTATTATTATCAATGTAACTCATATTATTAGCTATATTATGCTTATATGATCGATAGTACGACAATTGCTATACTCATTACTCTTACTATTATCAATCTAACTCATATTATTAGCCACATTATGCTTATATGATTGATAGTACGACAATTGCTATACTCATTACTCTTACTATTATCAATCTAACTCATATTATTAGCCATATTCTGCTTATATGATCGATAGGACGACAATTACTATACTCATTACTGTTATTATTATCAATCTAACTCATATTATTAGCCATATTATGCTTATATGATCGATAGAACGATAATTACTATACATATTACTCTTATTATTATCAATCTAACTCATATTATTAGCCTTATTATGCTTATATGATCGATAGGACGACAATTATTATACTCATTACTGTTATTATTATCAATCTAACTCATATTATTAGCCATATTATGCTTATAAGATCGATAGAACGACAATTACTATACTCATTACTCTTATTATTATCAATCTAACTCATATTATTAGCTATATTATGCATATATGATCGATAGAACGACATTTAGTAAACTTATTACACTCACTTTTATCAATCTAACTCATATTATTAGCCATATTATGCTTATATGATCGATAGAACGACAATTACTATACTTATTACTCTTATTATTATCAATGTAACTCATATTATTAGCTATATTATGCTTATATGATCGATAGAACGACATTTACTAAACTTATTACACTCACTATTATCAATCTAACTCATATTATTAGCCATATTATGCTTATATGATCGATAGAACGACAATTACTATACTCATTACTCTTATTATTATCAATCTAACTCATATTATTAGCTATATTATGCTTATATGATCGATAGAACGACATTTACTACACTTATTACACTCACTTTTATCAATCTCACTCATATTATTAGCCATATTATGCTTATATTATCGATAGAACGACAATCACTAAACTTATTACACTCACTGTTATCATTCTAACTAATATTATTAACCATATTATGCAGATGTGATCGATAGAACGACAATTACTAGACTCATTACTCTTATTATTATCAATCTAACTCATATTATTAGCCACATTATGCTTATATGATCGATAGTACGATAATTGCTATACTCATTACTGTTATTATTATCAATCTAACTCATATTATTAGCCATATTATGCTTATATGATCGATAGAACGATAATTACTATACATATTGCTCTTATTATTATCAATCTAACTCATATTATTAGCCATATTATGCTTATATGATCGATAGAACGACAGTTACTATACATATTACTCTTATTATCATCATTCTAACTCATATTATTCGCCATATAATGCTTATATCATCGATAGGACGACAATTACTATACATATTACTCTTATTATTATCAATCTAACTCATATTATTAGCCATATTATGCTTATATGATCGATAGGACGACAATTGCTATACTCATTACTGTTATTATTATCAATCTAACTCATATTATTAGCCATATTATGCTTATACGATCGATAGAACGACAATTACTATACTTATTACTCTTATTATTATCAATGTAACTCATATTATTAGCTATATTATGCTTATATAATCGATAGAACGACATTTACTATGCTTATTAATCTTATTATTATCAATCTAACTCATATTATTAGCCATATTATGCTTATATGATCGATAGAACGACAATTACTATACTTATTACACTCACTATTATCAATCTAACTCATATTATTAACCACATTATGCAGATATGATCGATAGAACGACAATAACTATACTCATTTCTCTTATTATTATCTATCTAACTCATATTATTAGCTATATTATGCTTATATGATCGATAGGACGACAGTTACTATGCTTATTAATCTTATTATTATCAATCTAACTCATATTATTAGCCATATTATGCTTATATGATCGATAGAACGACAATTACTATACTTATTACACTCACTATTATCAATCTAACTCATATTATTAGCCACATTATGCAGATATGATCGATAGAACGACAATAACTATACTCATTTCTCTTATTATTATCTATCTAACTCATATTATTAGCCATATTATGCTTATATGATCGGTAGAGCGACAATTACTATACTTATTACACTCACTATTATCAATCTAACTCATATGATTAACCATATAATGCAGATATGATCGATTGAACGACAATTACTATACTCATTACTCTTGTTATTATCAATCTAACCCATATTATTAGCCACATTATGCTTATATGATCGATAGTACGACAATTACTATACTCATTACTCTTACTATTATCAATCTAACTCATATTATTAGCCATATTCTGCTTATATGATCGATAGAACGACAATTACTATACTTATTACACTCACTATTATCAGTCTGACTCATATTATTAGCCATATTATGCTTATATGATCGATAGAACGACAGTTACTATACATATTACTCTTATTATCATCAATCTAACTCATATTATTAGCCATATTATGCTTATATGATCGATAGGACGACAATTACTATACTCATTACTGTTATTATTATCAATCTAACTCATATTATTAGCCATATTATGCTTATATGATCGATAGAACGATAATTACTATACATATTACTCTTATTATTATCAATCTAACTCATATTATTAGCCATATTATGCTTATATGATCGATAGGACGACAATTACTATACTCATTACTGTTATTATTATCAATCTAACTCATATTATTAGTCATATTATGCAGATATGATCGATAGAACGACAATTACTATACTCATTGCTCTTATTATTATCAATGTAACTCATATTATTAGCTATATTATGCTTATATGATCGATAGAACGACATTTACTAAACTTATTACACTCACTATTATCAATCTAACTCATATTATTAACCATATTATGCAGATATGATCGATAGAACGACAATTACTAGACTCATTACTCTTATTATTATCAATCTAACTCATATTATTAGCCATATTATGCTTATATGATCGATAGAACGACAATTACTATACTCATTACTCTTATTATTATCAATCTAACTCATATTATTAGCTATATTATGCTTATATGATCGATAGAACGACATTTACTAAACTTATTACACTCACTTTTATCAATCTAACTCATATTATTAGCCATATTATGCTTATATGATCGATAGAACGACAATTACTATACTTATTACTCTTATTATTATCAATGTAACTCATATTATTAGCTATATTATGCTTATATGATCGATAGAACGACATTTACTAAACTTATTACACTCACTATTATCAATCTAACTCATATTATTAACCATATTATGCAGATATGATCGATAGAACGACAATTACTATACTCATTAATCTTATTATTATCAATCTAACTCATATTATTAGCCATATTATGCAGATATGATCGATAGAACGACAATTACTAAACCTATTACACTCACTATTATCAATCTAACTCATATTATTAACCATATTATGCAGATATGATCGATAGAACGACAATTACTATACTCATTACTCTTATTATTATCAATCTAACTCATATTATTAGCCATATTATGGTTATATGACCGATAGAACGACAATTACTATACTTATTACTCTTATTATTATCAATCTAACTCATATTATTAGCCACATTATGCTTATATGATCGATAGTACGACAATTACTATACTCATTACTCTTACTATTATCAATCTAACTCATATTATTAGCCATATTCTGCTTATATGATCGATAGAACGACAATTACTATACTTGTTACACTCACTATTATCAATCTAACTCATATTATTAGCCATATTATGCTTATATGATCGATAGAACGACAATTACTATACTCATTACTCTTATTATTATCAATCTAACTCATATTATTAGCGATATTATGCTTATATGATCGATAGAACGACAATTACCATACTCATTACTCTTATTATTATCAATCTAACTCATATTATTAGCTATATTATGCATATATGATCGATAGAACGACATTTACTAAGCTTATTACACTCACTTTTATCAATCTAACTCATATTATTAGCCAAATTATGCTTATATGATCGATAGAACGACAATTACTATAATTATTACTCTTATTATTATCAATGTAACTCATATTATTAGCTATATTATGCTTATATGATCGATAGTACGACAATTGCTATACTCATTACTCTTACTATTATCAATCTAACTCATATTATTAGCCACATTATGCTTATATGATCGATAGTACGACAATTGCTATACTCATTACTCTTACTATTATCAATCTAACTCATATTATTAGCCATATTCTGCTTATATGATCGATAGGACGACAATTACTATACTCATTACTGTTATTATTATCAATCTAACTCATATTATTAGCCATATTATGCTTATATGATCGATAGAACGATAATTACTATACATATTACTCTTATTATTATCAATCTAACTCATATTATTAGCCTTATTATGCTTATATGATCGATAGGACGACAATTATTATACTCATTACTGTTATTATTATCAATCTAACTCATATTATTAGCCATATTATGCTTATAAGATCGATAGAACGACAATTACTATACTCATTACTCTTATTATTATCAATCTAACTCATATTATTAGCTATATTATGCATATATGATCGATAGAACGACATTTAGTAAACTTATTACACTCACTTTTATCAATCTAACTCATATTATTAGCCATATTATGCTTATATGATCGATAGAACGACAATTACTATACTCATTACTCTTATTATTATCAATCTAACTCATATTATTAGCTATATTATGCTTATATGATCGATAGAACGACATTTACTACACTTATTACACCCACTTTTATCAATCTCACTCATATTATTAGCCATATTATGCTTATATTATCGATAGAACGACAATCACTAAACTTATTACACTCACTGTTATCATTCTAACTAATATTATTAACCATATTATGCAGATGTGATCGATAGAACGACAATTACTAGACTCATTACTCTTATTATTATCAATCTAACTCATATTATTAGCCACATTATGCTTATATGATCGATAGTACGATAATTGCTATACTCATTACTGTTATTATTATCAATCTAACTCATATTATTAGCCATATTATGCTTATATGATCGATAGAACGATAATTACTATACATATTACTCTTATTATTATCAATCTAACTCATATTATTAGCCATATTATGCTTATATGATCGATAGAACGACAGTTACTATACATATTACTCTTATTATCATCATTCTAACTCATATTATTCGCCATATAATGCTTATATCATCGATAGGACGACAATTACTATACTCATTACTGTTATTATTATCAATCTAACTCATATTATTAGCCATATTATGCTTATATGATCGATAGAACGATAATTACTATACATATTACTCTTATTATTATCAATCTAACTCATATTATTAGCCATATTATGCTTATATGATCGATAGGACGACAATTGCTATACTCATTACTGTTATTATTATCAATCTAACTCATATTATTAGCCATATTATGCTTATAAGATCGATAGAACGACAATTACTATACTTATTACTCTTATTATTATCAATGTAACTCATATTATTAGCTATATTATGCTTATATGATCGATAGAACGACATTTACTATGCTTATTAATCTTATTATTATCAATCTAACTCATATTATTAGCCATATTATGCTTATATGATCGATAGAACGACAATTACTATACTTATTACACTCACTATTATCAATCTAACTCATATTATTAACCACATTATGCAGATATGATCGATAGAACGACAATAACTATACTCATTTCTCTTATTATTATCTATCTAAGTCATATTATTAGCTATATTATGCTTATATGATCGATAGGACGACAGTTACTATGCTTATTAATCTTATTATTATCAATCTAACTCATATTATTAGCCATATTATGCTTATATGATCGATAGAACGACAATTACTATACTTATTACACTCACTATTATCAATCTAACTCATATTATTAGCCACATTATGCAGATATGATCGATAGAACGACAATAACTATACTCATTTCTCTTATTATTATCTATCTAACTCATATTATTAGCCATATTATGCTTATATGATCGGTAGAGCGACAATTACTATACTTATTACACTCACTATTATCAATCTAACTCATATGATTAACCATATAATGCAGATATGATCGATTGAACGACAATTACTATACTCATTACTCTTGTTATTATCAATCTAACCCATATTATTAGCCACATTATGCTTATATGATCGATAGTACGACAATTACTATACTCATTACTCTTACTATTATCAATCTAACTCATATTATTAGCCATATTCTGCTTATATGATCGATAGAACGACAATTACTATACTTATTACACTCACTATTATCAGTCTGACTCATATTATTAGCCATATTATGCTTATATGATCGATAGAACGACAGTTACTATACATATTACTCTTATTATCATCAATCTAACTCATATTATTAGCCATATTATGCTTATATGATCGATAGGACGACAATTACTATACTCATTACTGTTATTATTATCAATCTAACTCATATTATTAGCCATATTATGCTTATATGATCGATAGAACGATAATTACTATACATATTACTCTTATTATTATCAATCTAACTCATATTATTAGCCATATTATGGTTATATGATCGATAGGACGACAATTACTATACTCATTACTGTTATTATTATCAATCTAACTCATATTATTAGCCATATTATGCTTATATGATCGATAGAACGACAATTACTATACTTATTACTCTTATTATTATCAATGTAACTCATATTATTAGCTATATTATGCTTATATGATCGATAGAACGACATTTACTAAACTTATTACACTCACTATTATCAATCTAACTCATATTATTAGCCATATTCTGCTTATATGATCGATAGAACGACAATTACTATACTTATTACACTCACTATTATCAATCTAACTCATATTATTAGCCATATTATGCTTATATGATCGATAGAACGACAATTACTATACTTATTACTCTTATTATTATCAATCTAACTCATATTATTAGCCATATTATGGTCATATGACCGATAGAACGACAATTACTATACCCATTACTCTTACTATTATCAATCTAACTCATATTATTAGCCATATTCTGCTTATATGATCGACAGAACGACAATTACTATACTTATTACACTCACTATTATCAATCTGACCCATATTATTAGCCATATTATGCTTATATGATCGATAGAACGACAGTTACTATACATATTACTCTTATTATCATCAATCTAACTCATATTATTAGCCATATTCTGCTTATATGATCGACAGAACGACAATTACTATACTTATTACACTCACTATTATCAATCTGACCCATATTATTAGCCACATTATGCATATATGATCGATAGTACGACAATTACTATACTCATTACTCTTACTATTATCAATCTAACTCATATTATTAGCCACATTATGCTTATATGATCGATAGTACGACAATAACTATACTCATTACTCTTACTATTATCAATCAAACTCATATTATTAGCCATATTCTGCTTATATGATCGATAGAACGACAATTACTATACCCATTACTCTTACTATTATCAATCTAACTCATATTATTAGCCATATTCTGCTTATATGAGCGATAGAACGACAATTACTATACTTATTACACTCACTATTATCAATCCAACTCATATTATTAGCCATATTATGCTTATATGATCGATAGAACGACAATTACTATACTTATTACTCGTATTATTATCAATCTAACTCATATTATTAGCCATATTATGGTCATATGACCGATAGAACGACAATTACTATACTTATTACACTCACTATTACCAATCTAACTCATATGATTAACCACATTATGCCGATATGATCGATAGAACGACAATAACTATACACATTACTCTTATTATTATCTATCTAACTCATATTATTAGCCATATTATACTTATATGATCGATAGAGCGACAATTACTATACTTATTACACTCACTATTATCAATCTGACCCATATTATTAGCCACATTATGCATATATGATCGATAGTACGACAATTACTATACTCATTACTCTTACTATTATCAATCTAACTCATATTATTAGCCACATTATGCTTATATGATCGATAGTACGACAATTACTATACTCATTACTCTTACTATTATCAATCAAACTCATATTATTAGCCATATTCTGCTTATATGATCGATAGAACGACAATTACTATACCCATTACTCTTACTATTATCAATCTAACTCATATTATTAGCCATATTCTGCTTATATAATCGATAGGACGACAATAACTATACTCATTACTGTTATTATTATCAATCTAACTCATATTATTAGCCATACTATGCTTATATGATCGATAAAACGATAATTACTATACATATTCCTCTTATTATTATCAATCTAACTCATATTATTAGCCTTATTATGCTTATATGATCGATAGGACGACAATTACTATACTCATTACTGTTATTATTATCAATCTAACTCATATTATAAGCCATATTATGCTTATATGATCGATAGAACGATAATTACTATACATATTACCCTTATTATTATCAATCTAACTCATATTATTAGCCATATTATGCTTATATGATCGATAGAACGACATTTACTAAACTTATTACACTCACTATTATCAGTCTAACTCATATTATTAACCATATTATGCAGATATGATCGATAGAACGACAATTACTATACTCATTACTCTTATTATTATCAATCTAACTCATATTATTAGCCATATTATGGTTATATGACCGATAGAACGACAATTACTATACTTATTACTCTTATTATTATCAATCTAACTCATATTATTAGCCACATTATGCTTATATGATCGATAGTACGACAATTACTATAGCCATTACTGTTACTATTATCAATCTAACTCATATTATTAGCCATATTCTGCTTATATGATCGATAGAACGACAATTACTATACTTATTACACTCACTATTATCAATCTAACTCATATTATTAGCCATATTATGCTTATATGATCGATAGAACGACAATTACTATACTTATTACTCTTATTATTATCAATCTAACTGATATTATTAGCCATATTATGGTCATATGACCGATAGAACGACAATTACTATACTTATTACACTCACTATTACCAATCTAACTCATATGATTAACCATATTATGCAGATATGATCGATAGAACGACAATTACTAAACTTATTACACTCACTATTATCAATCTAACTCATATTATTAACCATATTATGCAGATATGATCGATAGAACGACAATTACTATACTCATTACTCTTATTATTATCAATCTAACTCATATTATTAGCCATATTATGGTTATATGACCGATAGAACGACAATTACTATACTTATTACTCTTATTATTATCAATCTAACTCATATTATTAGCCACATTATGCTTATATGATCGATAGTACGACAATTACTATACTCATTACTCTTACTATTATCAATCTAACTCATATTATTCGCCATATTCTGCTTATATGATCGATAGAACGACAATTACTATACTTGTTACACTCACTATTATCAATCTAACTCATATTATTAGCCATATTATGCTTACATGATCGATAGAACGACAATTACTATACTCATTACTCTTATTATTATCAATCTAACTCATATTATTAGCCATATTATGCTTATATGATCGATAGAACGACAATTACTATACTTATTACTCTTATTATTATCAATGTAACTAATATTATTAGCTATATTATGCTTATATGATCGATAGAACGACATTTACTAAACTTATTACACTCACTATTATCAATGTAACTCATATTATTAACCATATTATACAGATATGATCGATAGAACGACAATTACTATACTCCTTACTCTTATTATTATCAATCTAACTCATATTATTAACCATATTATGCAGATATGATCGATAGAACGACAATTACTAGACTCATTACTCTTATTATTATCAATCTAACTCATAGTATTAGCCATATTATGCTTATATGATCGATAGAACGACAATTACTATACTCATTACTCTTATTATTATCAATCTAACTCATATTATTAGCTATATTATGCTTATATGATCGATAGAACGACATTTACTAAACTTATTACACTCACTTTTATCAATCTAACTCATATTATTAGCCATATTATGCTTATATGATCAATAGAACGACAATTACTATACTTATTACTCTTATTATTATCAATGTAACTCATATTATTAGCTATATTATGCTTATATGATCGATAGAACGACATTTACTTAACTTATTACACTCACTATTATCAATCTAACTCATATTATTAACCATATTATGCAGATATGATCGATAGAACGACAATTACTATACTCATTACTCTTATTATTATCAATCTAACTCATATTATTAGCCATATTATGCTTATATGATCGATAGGACGACAATTACTATACTCATTACTGTTATTATTATCAATCTAACTCATATTATTAGCCATATTATGCTTATATGATCGATAGAACGACAATTACAATACTTATTACTCTTATTATTATCAATGTAACTCATATTATTAGCTATATTATGCTTATATGATCGATAGAACGACAATTACTATACATATTACACTCACTATTATCAATCTAACTCATATTATTAGCCATATTATGCTTATATGATCGATAGAACGACAATTACTATACTCATTACTGTTATTATTATCAATCTAACTCATATTATTAGGCATATTATGCTTATATGATCGATAGAACGATAATTACTATACATATTACTCTTATTATTATCAATCTAACTCATATTATTAGCCATATTATGCTTATATGATCGATAGGACGACAATTACTATACTCATTACTGTTATTATTATCAATCTAACTCATATTATTAGTCATATTATGCAGATATGATCGATAGAACGACAATTACTATACTCATTGCTCTTATTATTATCAATGTAACTCATATTATTAGCTATATTATGCTTATATGATCGATAGAACGACATTTACTAAACTTATTACACTCACTATTATCAATCTAACTCATATTATTAACCATATTATGCAGATATGATCGATAGAACGACAATTACTAGACTCATTACTCTTATTATTATCAATCTAACTCATATTATTAGCCATATTATGCTTATATGATCGATAGAACGACAATTACTATACTCATTACTCTTATTATTATCAATCTAACTCATATTATTAGCTATATTATGCTTATATGATCGATAGAATGACACTTACTAAACTTATTACACTCACTTTTATCAATGTAACTCATATTATTAGCCATATTATGCTTATATGATCGATAGAACGACAATTACTATACTTATTACTCTTATTATCATCAATGTAACTCATATTATTAGCTATATTATGCTTATATGATCGATAGAACGACATTTACTAAACTTATTACACTCACTATTATCAATCTAACTCATATTATTAACCATATTATGCAGATATGATCGATAGAACGACAATTACTATACTCATTAATCTTATTATTATCAATCTAACTAATATTATTAGCCATATGATGCAGATATGATCGATAGAACGACAATTACTAAACTTATTACACTCACTATTATCAATCTAACTCATATTATTAACCATATTATGCAGATATGATCGATAGAACGACAATTACTATACTCATTACTCTTATTATTATCAATCTAACTCATATTATTAGCCATATTATGGTTATATGACCGATAGAACGACAATTACTATACTTATTACTCTTATTATTATCAATCTAACTCATATTATTAGCCACATTATGCTTATATGATCGATAGTACGACAATTACTATACTCATTACTCTTACTATTATCAATCTAACTCATATTATTAGCCATATTCTGCTTATATGATCGATAGAACGACAATTACTATACTTGTTACACTCACTATTATCAATCTAACTCATATTATTAGCCATATTATGCTTATATGATCGATAGAACGACAATTACTATACTCATTACTCTTATTATTATCAATCTAACTCATATTATTAGCGATATTATGCTTATATGATCGATAGAACGACAATTACCATACTCATTACTCTTATTATTATCAATCTAACTCATATTATTAGCTATATTATGCATATATGATCGATAGAACGACATTTACTAAACTTATTACACTCACTTTTATCAATCTAACTCATATTATTAGCCATATTCTGCTTATATGATCGATAGAACGACAATTACTATACTTGTTACACTCACTATTATCAATCTAACTCATATTATTAGCCATATTATGCTTATATGATCGATAGAACGACAATTACTATACTCATTACTCTTATTATTATCAATCTAACTCATATTATTAGCGATATTATGCTTATATGATCGATAGAACGACAATTACCATACTCATTACTCTTATTATTATCAATCTAACTCATATTATTAGCTATATTATGCATATATGATCGATAGAACGACATTTACTAAACTTATTACACTCACTTTTATCAATCTAACTCATATTATTAGCCATATTATGCTTATATGATCGATAGAACGACAATTACTATACTTATTACTCTTATTATTATCAATGTAACTCATATTATTAGCTATATTATGCTTATATGATCGATAGAACGACATTTACTAAACTTATTACACTCACTATTATCAACCTAACTCATATTATTAGCCATATTATGCTTATATGATCGATAGAACGACAATTACTATACTCATTACTCTTATTATTATCAATCTAACTCATATTATTAGCTATATTATGCTTATATGATCGATAGAACGACATTTACTACACTTATTACACTCACTTTTATCAATCTCACTCATATTATTAGCCATATTATGCTTATATTATCGATAGAACGACAATCACTAAACTTATTACACTAACTGTTATCATTCTAACAAATATTGTTAACCATATTATGCAGATATGATCGATAGAACGACAATTACTAGACTCATTACTCTTATTATTATCAATCTAACTCATATTATTAGCCACATTATGCTTATATGATCGATAGTACGACAATTGCTATACTCATTACTCTTACTATTATCAATCTAACTCATATTATTAGCCACATTATGCTTATATGATCGATAGTACGACAAATGCTATACTCATTACTCTTACTATTATCAATCTAACTCATATTATTAGCCATATTCTGCTTATATGATCGATAGGACGACAATTACTATACTCATTACTGTTATTATTATCAATCTAACTCATATTATTAGCCATATTATGCTTATATGATCGATAGAACGATAATTACTATACATATTACTCTTATTATTATCAATCTAACTCATATTATTAGCCTTATTATGCTTATATGATCGATAGGACGACAATTATTATACTCATTACTGTTATTATTATCAATCTAACTCATATTATTAGCCATATTATGCTTATAAGATCGATAGAACGACAATTACTATACTCATTACTCTTATTATTATCAATCTAACTCATATTATTAGCTATATTATGCATATATGATCGATAGAACGACATTTAGTAAACTTATTACACTCACTTTTATCAATCTAACTCATATTATTAGCCATATTATGCTTATATGATCGATAGAACGACAATTACTATACTTATTACTCTTATTATTATCAATGTAACTCATATTATTAGCTATATTATGCTTATATGATCGATAGAACGACATTTACTAAACTTATTACACTCACTATTATCAATCTAACTCATATTATTAGCCACATTATGCATATATGATCGATAGTACGACAATTACTATACTCATTACTCTTACTATTATCAATCTAACTCATATTATTAGCCACATTATGCTTATATGATCGATAGGACGACAATTACTATACTCATTACTGTTATTATTATCAATCTAACTCATATTATTAGTCATATTATGCAGATATGATCGATAGAACGACAATTACTATACTCATTGCTCTTATTATTATCAATGTAACTCATATTATTAGCTATATTATGCTTATATGATCGATAGAACGACATTTACTAAACTTATTACACTCACTATTATCAATCTAACTCATATTATTAACCATATTATGCAGATATGATCGATAGAACGACAATTACTAGACTCATTACTCTTATTATTATCAATCTAACTCATATTATTAGCCATATTATGCTTATATGATCGATAGAACGACAATTACTATACTCATTACTCTTATTATTATCAATCTAACTCATATTATTAGCTATATTATGCTTATATGATCGATAGAATGACACTTACTAAACTTATTACACTCACTTTTATCAATGTAACTCATATTATTAGCCATATTATGCTTATATGATCGATAGAACGACAATTACTATACTTATTACTCTTATTATCATCAATGTAACTCATATTATTAGCTATATTATGCTTATATGATCGATAGAACGACATTTACTAAACTTATTACACTCACTATTATCAATCTAACTCATATTATTAACCATATTATGCAGATATGATCGATAGAACGACAATTACTATACTCATTAATCTTATTATTATCAATCTAACTAATATTATTAGCCATATGATGCAGATATGATCGATAGAACGACAATTACTAAACTTATTACACTCACTATTATCAATCTAACTCATATGATTAACCATATAATGCAGATATGATCGATTGAACGACAATTACTATACTCATTACTCTTGTTATTATCAATCTAACCCATATTATTAGCCACATTATGCTTATATGATCGATACACGACAATTACTATACTCATTACTCTTACTATTATCAATCTAACTCATATTATTAGCCATATTCTGCTTATATGATCGATAGAACGACAATTACTATACTTATTACACTCACTATTATCAGTCTGACTCATATTATTAGCCATATTATGCTTATATGATCGATAGAACGACAGTTACTATACATATTACTCTTATTATCATCAATCTAACTCATATTATTAGCCATATTATGCTTATATGATCGATAGGACGACAATTACTATACTCATTACTGTTATTATTATCAATCTAACTCATATTATTAGCCATATTATGCTTATATGATCGATAGAACGATAATTACTATACATATTACTCTTATTATTATCAATCTAACTCATATTATTAGCCATATTATGGTTATATGATCGACAGGACGACAATTACTATACTCATTACTGTTATTATTATCAATCTAACTCATATTATTAGTCATATTATGCAGATATGATCGATAGAACGACAATTACTATACTCATTGCTCTTATTATTATCAATGTAACTCATATTATTAGCTATATTATGCTTATATGATCGATAGAACGACATTTACTAAACTTATTACACTCACTATTATCAATCTAACTCATATTATTAACCATATTATGCAGATATGATCGATAGAACGACAATTACTAGACTCATTACTCTTATTATTATCAATCTAACTCATATTATTAGCCATATTATGCTTATATGATCGATAGAACGACAATTACTATACTCATTACTCTTATTATTATCAATCTAACTCATATTATTAGCTATATTATGCTTATATGATCGATAGAATGACATTTACTAAACTTATTACACTCACTTTTATCAATGTAACTCATATTATTAGCCATATTATGCTTATATGATCGATAGAACGACAATTACTATACTTATTACTCTTATTATCATCAATGTAACTCATATTATTAGCTATATTATGCTTATATGATCGATAGAACGACATTTACTAAACTTATTACACTCACTATTATCAATCTAACTCATATTATTAACCATATTATGCAGATATGATCGATAGAACGACAATTACTATACTCATTAATCTTATTATTATCAATCTAACTCATATTATTAGCCATATGATGCAGATATGATCGATAGAACGACAATTACTAAACTTATTACACTCACTATTATCAATCTAACTCATATTATTAACCATATTATGCAGATATGATCGATAGAACGACAATTACTATACTCATTACTCTTATTATTATCAATCTAACTCATATTATTAGCCATATTATGGTTATATGACCGATAGAACGACAATTACTATACTTATTACTCTTATTATTATCAATCTAACTCATATTATTAGCCACATTATGCTTATATGATCGATAGTACGACAATTACTATACTCATTACTCTTACTATTATCAATCTAACTCATATTATTAGCCACATTATGCTTATATGATCGATAGTACGACAATTACTATACTCATTACTCTTACTATTATCAATCAAACTCATATTATTAGCCATATTCTGCTTATATGATCGATAGAACGACAATTACTATACCCATTACTCTTACTATTATCAATCTAACTCATATTATTAGCCATATTCTGCTTATATGAGCGATAGAACGACAATTACTATACTTATTACACTCACTATTATCAATCCAACTCATATTATTAGCCATATTATGCTTATATGATCGATAGAACGACAATTACTATACTTATTACTCGTATTATTATCAATCTAACTCATATTATTAGCCATATTATGGTCATATGACCGATAGAACGACAATTACTATACTTACACTCACTATTACCAATCTAACTCATATGATTAACCATATTATGCCGATATGATCGATAGAACGACAATAACTATACACATTACTCTTATTATTATCTATCTAACTCATATTATTAGCCATATTATACTTATATGATCGATAGAGCGACAATTACTATACTTATTACACTCACTATTATCAATCTGACCCATATTATTAGCCACATTATGCATATATGATCGATAGT
>NW_027474862.1:0-25213 GCF_050947335.1 Megachile rotundata | reverse complement strand
AATATGGCTAATAATATGAGTTAGATTGATAATAATAAGAGTAATAAGTATAGTAATTGTCGTTCTATCGATAATATAAGCATAATATGGCTAATAATATGAGTTAGATTTATAATAATAAGAGTAATAAGTATAGTAATTGTCGTTCTATCGATCATATAAGCATAATATGGCTAATAATATGAGTTAGGTTGATAATAATAAGCGTAATAAATATAGTAAATGTCGTGCTATCGATCATATCTGCATAATATGGTTAATAATATGAGTTAGATTGATAATAGTGAGTGTAATAGGTATAGTAATTGTCGTTCTATCGATCATATGAGCATAATATGGGTAATAATATGAGTTGGATTGATAATGATAAGAGTAATGAGTATAGTAATTGTAGTTCTATCGATCATATAAGCATAATATGTCTAATAATATGAGTTAGATTCATAATAATAAGAGTAATAAGTATAGTAATTGTCGTTCTATCGATAATATACGCATAATATGGCTAATAGCATGAGTTAGATTGATAATAATAAGAGTAATGAGTATAGTAATTGTCGTTCTATCGATCATATCTGCATAATATGGTTAATAATATGAGTTAGATTGATAATAATAAGAGTAATAGGTATAGTAATTCTCGTTATATCGATCATATAAGCATAATATGGCTAATAGCATGAGTTAGATTGATAATAATAAGAGTAATGAGTATAGTAATTGTCGTTCTATCGATCATATCTGCATAATATGGTTAATAATATGAGTTAGATTGATAATAATAACAGTAATAAGTATAGTAATTGTCGTTCTCTCGATCATATAAGCATAATATGGCTAATAATATGAGTTAGGTTGATAATAATAAGAGTAATAAGTATAGTAAATGTCGTGCTATCGATCATATCTGCATAATATGGTTAATAATATGAGTTAGATTGATAATAGTGAGTGTAATAAGTATAGTAATTGTCGTTTTATCGATCATATTAGCATAATATGGTTAATAACATGAGTTAGATTGATAATAGTAAGAGTAATAAGTATAATGATTGTCGTTCTATCGATCATATAAGCATAATATGGCTAATAATATGAGTTAGATTGATAATAATAAGGGTAATAAGTACAGTAATTGTCGTTCTATCGATCATATCTGCATAATATGGTCAATAATATGAGTTAGATTGATAATAATAAGAGTAATAAGTATAGTAATTGTCGTTCTATCGATCATATCTGCATAATATGGTTAATAATATGAGTTAGATTGATAATAATAAGAGCAATAAGTATAGTAATTGTCGTTCTATCGATCATATAAGCATAATATGGCTAATAATATGAGTTAGATTGATAATAATAAGAGTAGTGAGTATAGTAATTGTCGTTCTATCGATCATATAAGCATAATATGGCTAATAATATGACTTAGATTGATAATAATAAGATTAATAAGTATAGTAATTGTCGTTCTATCGATCATATCTGCATAATATGGTCAATAATATGAGTTAGATTGATAATAATAAGAGTAATAAGTAAAGTAATTGTCGTTCTATCGATAATATACGCATAATATGGCTAATAATATGAGTTAGATTGATAATACTAAGAGTAGTGAGTATAGTAATTCTCGTTCTATCGATCATATAAGCATAATATGGCTAATAATATGAGTTAGATTGATAATAATAAGCGTAATAAGTATAGTAATTGTCGTTCTATCGATAATATAAGCATAATATGGCTAATAATATGAGTTAGGTAGATAATAATAAGAGTAATAAGTATAGTAATTGTCGTTCTATCGATCATTTAAGCATAATATGGCTAATAATATGAGTTAGATTGATAATAATAAGAGGAATGAGTACAGTAATTGTCGTTCTATCGATCATATAAGCATAATATGGCTAATAATATGAGTTAGATTGATAATAATAAGAGTAATAAGTATAGTAATTGTCGTTCTATCGATAATATACGCATAATATGGCTAATAATGTGAGTTAGATTGATAATACTAAGAGTAGTGAGTATAGTAATTCTCGTTCTATCGATCACATAAGCATAATATGGTTAATAATATGAGTTAGATTGATAACAATAAGAGTAATAAGTATAGTAATTGTCGTTCTATCGATCATATTAGCATAATATGGCTAATAATATGAGTTAGATTGATAACAATAAGAGTAATAAGTATAGTAATTGTCGTTCTATCGATCATATAAGCATAATATGGCTAATAATATGAGTTAGATTGATAACAATAAGAGGAATGAGTATAGTAATTGTCGTTCTATCGATCATATCTGCATAATATGGTTAATAATATGAGTTAGATTGATAATAATAACAGTAATAAGTATAGTAATTGTCGTTCTCTCGATCATATAAGCATAATATGGCTAATAATATGAGTTAGGTTGATAATAATAAGAGTAATAAGTATAGTAAATGTCGTGCTATCGATCATATCTGCATAATATGGTTAATAATATGAGTTAGATTGATAATAGTGAGTGTAATAAGTATAGTAATTGTCGTTTTATCGATCATATTAGCATAATATGGTAAATAACATGAGTTAGATTGATAATAATAAGAGTAGTGAGTATAGTAATTGTCGTTCTATCGATCATATAAGCATAATATGGCTAAGAATATGAGTTAGATTGATAACAATAAGAGTAATAAGTATAGTAATTGTCGTTCTATCGATCATATAAGCATAATATGGCTAATAATATGAGTTAGATCGATAATGATAAGAGTAATAAGTACAATAATTGTCGTTCTATCGATCATATAAGCATAATATGGCTAATAATATGAGTTAGATCGATAATAATAAGAGGAATGAGTACAGTAATTGTCGTTCTATCGATCATATCTGCATAATATGGCTAATAATATGAGTTAGATTGATAATAATAAGAGTAATAAGTAAAGTAATTGTCGTTCTATCGATAATATACGCATAATATGGCTAATAATATGAGTTAGATTGATAATACTAAGAGTAGTGAGTATAGTAATTCTCGTTCTATCGATCATATAAGCATAATATGGCTAATAATATGAGTTAGATTGATAATAATAAGAGGAATGAGTACAGTAATTGTCGTTCTATCGATCATATAAGCATAATATGGCTAATAATATTAGTTAGGTTGATAATAATAAGCGTAATAAATATAGTAAATGTCGTGCTATCGATCATATCTGCATAATATGGTTAATAATATGAGTTAGATTGATAATAGTGAGTGTAATAAGTATAGTAATTGTCGTTCTATCGATCATATGAGCATAATATGGGTAATAATATGAGTTGGATTGATAATGATAAGAGTAATGAGTATAGTAATTGTAGTTCTATCGATCATATAAGCATAATATGTCTAATAATATGAGTTAGATTCATAATAATAACAGTAATAAGTATAGTAATTGTAGTTCTATCGATAATATAAGCATAATATGGCTAATAATATGAGTTAGATCGATAATGATAAGAGTAATAAGTACAATAATTGTCGTTCTATCGATCATATAAGCATAATATGGCTAATAATATGAGTTAGATCGATAATGATAAGAGTAATAAGTACAATAATTGTCGTTCTATCGATCATATTAGCATAATATGGTTAATAACATGAGTTAGATTGATAATAATAAGAGTAATAAGTATAGTAATTGTAGTTCTATCGATAATATAAGCATAATATGGCTAATAATATGAGTTAGATCGATAATGATAAGAGTAATAAGTACAATAATTCTCGTCCTATCGATCATATAAGCATAATATGGCTAATAATATGAGTTAGATTGATAATAATAAGCGTAATAAGTATAGTAATTGTCGTTCTATCGATAATATAAGCATAATATGGCTAATAATATGAGTTAGGTAGATAATACTAAGAGTAGTGAGTATAGTAATTCTCGTTCTATCGATCATATAAGCATAATATGGCTAATAATATGAGTTAGATTGATAATAATAAGCGTAATAAGTATAGTAATTGTCGTTCTATCGATCATATAAGCATAATATGGCTAATAATATGAGTTAGATTGATAATAATAAGAGCAGTGAGTATAGTAATTGTCGTTCTATCGATCATATAAGCATAATATGGCTAATAATATTAGTTAGGTTGATAATAATAAGCGTAATAAATATAGTAAATGTCGTGCTATCGATCATATCTGCATAATATGGTTAATAATATGAGTTAGATTGATAATAGTGAGTGTAATAAGTATAGTAATTGTCGTTCTAACGATCATATGAGCATAATATGGGTAATAATATGAGTTGGATTGATAATGATAAGAGTAATGAGTATAGTAATTGTAGTTCTATCGATCATATAAGCATAATATGTCTAATAATATGAGTTAGATTCATAATAATAAGAGTAATAAGTATAGTAATTGTCGTTCTATCGATAATATACGCATAATATGGCTAATAATATGAGTTAGATTGATAATACTAAGAGTAGTGAGTATAGTAATTCTCGTTCTATCGATCATATAAGCATAATATGGCTAATAATATGAGTTAGGTAGATAATAATAAGAGTAATAAGTATAGTGATTGTCTTTCTATCGATCATATAAGCATAATATGGCTAATAATATGAGTTAGGTTGATAATAATACGAGTAATAAGTATAGTAAATGTCGTGCTATCGATCATATCTGCATAATATGGTTAATAATATGAGTTAGATTGATAATAGTGAGTGTAATAAGTATAGTAATTGTCGTTCTATCGATCATATTAGCATAATATGGTTAATAATATGAGTTAGATTGATAATAATAAGAGTAATAAGTATAGTAATTGTCGTTCTATCGATCATATAAGCATAATATGGCTAATAATATGAGTTAGATTGATAATAATAAGAGTAGTGAGTATAGTAATTGTCGTTCTATCGATCATATAAGCATAATATGGCTAATAATATGAGTTAGATTGATAATAATAAGAGTAATAAGTATAGTAATTGTCGTTCTATCGATCATTTAAGCATAATATGGCTAATCATATGAGTTAGATTGATAACATTAAGAGTAATAAGTATAGTAATTGTCGTGCTATCGATCATATCTGCATAATATGGTTAATAATATGAGTTAGATTGATAATAGTGAGTGTAATAAGTATAGTAATTGTCGTTTTATCGATCATATTAGCATAATATAGTTAATAACATGAGTTAGATTGATAATAGTAAGAGTAATAAGTATAATGATTGTCGTTCTATCGATCATATAAGCATAATATGGCTAATAATATGAGTTAGATTGATAATAATAAGAGTAATAAGTATAGTAATTGTCGTTCTATCGATCATATCTGCATAATATGGTCAATAATATGAGTTAGATTGATAATAATAAGAGTAATAAGTATAGTAATTGTCGTTCTATCGATCATATCTGCATAATATGGTTAATAATATGAGTTAGATTGATAATAATAAGAGTAATAAGTATAGTAATTGTTGTTCTATCGATCATATAAGCATAATATGGCTAATAATATGAGTTAGATTGATAATAATAAGAGTAGTGAGTATAGTAATTGTCGTTCTATCGATCATATAAGAATAATATGGCTAAGAATATGAGTTAGATTGATAACAGTAAGAGTAATAAGTATAGTAATTGTCGTTCTATCGATCATATAAGCATAATATGGCTAATAATATGAGTTAGATCGATAATGATAAGAGTAATAAGTACAATAATTGTCGTTCTATCGATCATATAAGCATAATATGGCTAATAATATGAGTTAGATCGATAATAGTGAGTGTAATAAGTATAGTAATTGTCGTTCTATCGATCATATGAGCATAATATGGTTAATAATATGAGTTAGATTGATAACAATAAGAGTAATAAGTATAGTAATTGTCGTTCTATCGATCATATTAGCATAATATGGTTAATAACATGAGTTAGATTGATAATAATAAGAGTAATAAGTATAGTGATTGTCGTTCTATCGATCATATAAGCATAATATGGCTAATAATATGACTTAGATTGATAATAATAAGAGTAATAAGTATAGTAATTGTCGTTCTATCGATCATATCTGCATAATATGGTCAATAATATGAGTTAGATTGATAATAATAAGAGTAATAAGTAAAGTAATTGTCGTTCTATCGATAATATACGCATAATATGGCTAATAATATGAGTTAGATTGATAATACTAAGAGTAGTGAGTATAGTAATTCTCGTTCTATCGATCATATAAGCTTAATATGGCTAATAATATGAGTTAGATTGATAATAATAAGCGTAATAAGTATAGTAATTGTCGTTCTATCGATCATTTAAGCATAATATGGCTAATAATATGAGTTAGATTGATAATAATAAGAGGAATGAGTACAGTAATTGTCGTTCTATCGATCATATAAGCATAATATGGCTAATAATATGAGTTAGATTGATAATAATAAGAGTAATAAGTATAGTAATTGTCGTTCTATCGATAATATACGCATAATATGGCTAATAATGTGAGTTAGATTGATAATACTAAGAGTAGTGAGTATAGTAATTCTCGTTCTATCGATCACATAAGCATAATATGGTTAATAATATGAGTTAGATTGATAACAATAAGAGTAATAAGTATAGTAATTGTCGTTCTATCGATCATATCTGCATAATATGGTCAATAATATGAGTTAGATTGATAATAATAAGAGTAATAAGTATAGTAATTGTCGTTCTATCGATCATATAAGCATAATATGGCTAATAATATGAGTTAGATCGATAATGATAAGAGTAGTAAGTATAGTAATTGTCGTTCTATCGATCATTTAAGCATAATATGGCTAATAATATGAGTTAGATTGATAATAATAAGAGTAATGAGTACAGTAATTGTCGTTCTATCGATCATATAAGCATAATATGGCTAATAATATGAGTTAGATTGATAATAATAAGCGTAATAAGTATAGTAATTGTCGTTCTATCGATCATATAAGCATAATATGGCTAATAATATGAGTTAGATTGATAATAATAAGAGCAGTGAGTATAGTAATTGTCGTTCTATCGATCATATAAGCATAATATGGCTAATAATATTAGTTAGGTTGATAATAATAAGCGTAATAAATATAGTAAATGTCGTGCTATCGATCATATCTGCATAATATGGTTAATAATATGAGTTAGATTGATAATAGTGAGTGTAATAAGTATAGTAATTGTCGTTCTATCGATCATATAAGCATAATATGGCTAATAATATGAGTTAGATTGATAACAATAAGAGTAATAAGTATAGTAATTGTCGTTCTATCGATCATATAAGCATAATATGGCTAATAATATGAGTTAGATTGATAGTAATAAGAGTAGTGAGTATAGTAATTGTCGTTCTATCGATCATATAAGCATAATATGGCTAATAATATGAGTTAGATTGATAATAATAAGTGTAATAAGTATAGTAATTGTCGTTCTATCGATCATAATTGCATAATATGGTTAATAATATGAGTTAGATTGATAATAATAAGAGCAATGAGTATAGTAATTGTCGTACTATCGATCATATAAGCATAATATGGCTAATACTATGAGTTAGATTTATAATAATGAGAGTAATAAATATAGTAATTGTCGTTCTATCGATCATATCTGCATAATATGGTTAATAATATCAGTTAGATTGATAATAATAAGAGTAATAAGTATAGTAATTGTCGTTATATCGATCATATAACCATAATATGGCTAATAGCATGAGTTAGATTGATAATAATAAGAGTAATGAGTATAGTAATTGTCGTTCTATCGATCATATCTGCATAATATGGTCAATAATATGAGTTAGATTGATAATAGTGAGTGTAATAAATATAGTAATTGTCGTTCTATCGCTCATATAAGCACAATATGGCTAATAATATGAGTTTGATTGATAATAATAAGAGTAATAAGTATAGTAATTGTCGTTCTATCGATAATATAAGCATAATATGGCTAATAATATGAGTTAGATTTATAATAATAAGAGTAATAAGTATAGTAATTGTCGTTCTATCGATCATATAAGCATAATATGGCTAATAATATGAGTTAGGTTGATAATAATAAGCGTAATAAATATAGTAAATGTCGTGCTATCGATCATATCTGCATAATATGGTTAATAATATGAGTTAGATTGATAATAGTGAGTGTAATAGGTATAGTAATTGTCGTTCTATCGATCATATGAGCATAATATGGGTAATAATATGAGTTGGATTGATAATGATAAGAGTAATGAGTATAGTAATTGTAGTTCTATCGATCATATAAGCATAATATGGCTAATAATATGAGTTAGATTGATAATAATAAGAGCAGTGAGTATAGTAATTGTCGTTCTATCGATCATATAAGCATAATATGGCTAATAATATGAGTTAGATTGATAATAATAAGTGTAATAAGTATAGTAATTGTCGTTCTATCGATCATAATTGCATAATATGGTTAATAATATGAGTTAGATTGATAATAATAAGAGCAATGAGTATAGTAATTGTCGTACTATCGATCATATAAGCATAATATGGCTAATACTATGAGTTAGATTTATAATAATGAGAGTAATAAATATAGTAATTGTCGTTCTATCGATCATATCTGCATAATATGGTTAATAATATGAGTTAGATTGATAATAGTGAGTGTAATAGGTATAGTAATTGTCGTTCTATCGATCATATGAGCATAATATGGGTAATAATATGACTTAGATTGATAATAATAAGAGTAATAAGTATAGTAATTGTCGTTCTATCGATCATATCTGCATAATATGGTCAATAATATGAGTTAGATTGATAATAATAAGAGTAATAAGTATAGTAATTGTCGTTCTATCGATCATATAAGCATAATATGGCTAATAATATGAGTTAGATCGATAATGATAAGAGTAATAAGTATAGTAATTGTCGTTCTATCGATCATTTACGCATAATATGGCTAATAATATGAGTTAGATTGATAATAATAAGAGTAATGAGTACAGTAATTGTCGTTCTATCGATCATATAAGCATAATATGGCTAATAATATGAGTTAGATTGATAATAATAAGCGTAATAAGTATAGTAATTGTCGTTCTATCGATCATATAAGCATAATATGGCTAATAGTATGAGTTAGATTGATAATAATAAGAGCAGTGAGTATAGTAATTGTCGTTCTATCGATCATATAAGCATAATATGGCTAATAATATTAGTTAGGTTGATAATAGTAAGCGTAATAAATATAGTAAATGTCGTGCTATCGATCATATCTGCATAATATGGTTAATAATATGAGTTAGATTGATAATAGTGAGTGTAATAAGTATAGTAATTGTCGTTCTATCGATCATATGAGCATAATATGGGTAATAATATGAGTTGGATTGATAATGATAAGAGTAATGAGTATAGTAATTGTAGTTCTATCGATCATATAAGCATAATATGTCTAATAATATGAGTTAGATTCATAATAATAACAGTAATAAGTATAGTAATTGTAGTTTATCGATAATATAAGCATAATATGGCTAATAATATGAGTTAGATCGATAATGATAAGAGTAATAAGTACAATAATTGTCGTTCTATCGATCATATAAGCATAATATGGCTAATAATATGAGTTAGATCGATAATGATAAGAGTAATAAGTACAATAATTGTCGTTCTATCGATCATATTAGCATAATATGGTTAATAACATGAGTTAGATTGATAATAATAAGAGTAATAAGTATAGTGATTGTCGTTCTATCGATCATATAAGCATAATATGGCTAATAATATGACTTAGATTGATAATAATAAGAGTAATAAGTATAGTAATTGTCGTTCTATCGATCATATCTGCATAATATGGTCAATAATATGAGTTAGATTGATAATAATAAGAGCAATAAGTATAGTAATTGTCGTTCTATCGATAATATACGCATAATATGGCTAATAATATGAGTTAGATTGATAATACTAAGAGTAGTGAGTATAGTAATTCTCGTTCTATCGATCATATAAGCATAATATGGCTAATAATATGAGTTAGATTGATAATAATAAGCGTAATAAGTATAGTAATTGTCGTTCTATCGATCATATAAGCATAATATGGCTAATAATATGAGTTAGATTGATAATAATAAGAGCAGTGAGTATAGTAATTGTCGTTCTATCGATCATATAAGCATAATATGGCTAATAACATTAGTTAGGTTGATAATAATAAGCGTAATAAATATAGTAAATGTCGTGCTATCGATCATATCTGCATAATATGGTTAATAATATGAGTTAGATTGATAATAGTGAGTGTAATAAGTATAGTAATTGTCGTTCTAACGATCATATGAGCATAATATGGGTAATAATATGAGTTGGATTGATAATGATAAGAGTAATGAGTATAGTAATTGTAGTTCTATCGATCATATAAGCATAATATGTCTAATAATATGAGTTAGATTCATAATAATAAGAGTAATAAGTATAGTAATTGTCGTTCTATCGATAATATACGCATAATATGGCTAATAATATGAGTTAGATTGATAATAATAAGCGTAATAAGTATAGTAATTGTCGTTCTATCGATCATATAAGCATAATATGGCTAATAATATGAGTTAGATTGATAATAATAAGAGCAGTGAGTATAGTAATTGTCGTTCTATCGATCATATAAGCATAATATGGCTAATAATATGAGTTAGATTGATAATAATAAGTGTAATAAGTATAGTAATTGTCGTTCTATCGATCATAATTGCATAATATGGTTAATAATATGAGTTAGATTGATAATAATAAGAGCAATGAGTATAGTAATTGTCGTACTATCGATCATATAAGCATAATATGGCTAATACTATGAGTTAGATTTATAATAATGAGAGTAATAAATATAGTAATTGTCGTTCTATCGATCATATCTGCATAATATGGTTAATAATATCAGTTAGATTGATAATAATAAGAGTAATAAGTATAGTAATTGTCGTTATATCGATCATATAACCATAATATGGCTAATAGCATGAGTTAGATTGATAATAATAAGAGTAATGAGTATAGTAATTGTCGTTCTATCGATCATATCTGCATAATATGGTCAATAATATGAGTTAGATTGATAATAGTGAGGGTAATAAATATAGTAATTGTCGTTCTATCGCTCATATAAGCACAATATGGCTAATAATATGAGTTAGATTGATAATAATAAGAGTAATAAGTATAGTAATTGTCGTTCTATCGATAATATAAGCATAATATGGCTAATAATATGAGTTAGATTTATAATAATAAGAGTAATAAGTATAGTAATTGTCGTTCTATCGATCATATAAGCATAATATGGCTAATAATATGAGTTAGGTTGATAATAATAAGCGTAATAAATATAGTAAATGTCGTGCTATCGATCATATCTGCATAATATGGTTAATAATATGAGTTAGATTGATAATAGTGAGTGTAATAGGTATAGTAATTGTCGTTCTATCGATCATATGAGCATAATATGGGTAATAATATGAGTTGGATTGATAATGATAAGAGTAATGAGTATAGTAATTGTAGTTCTATCGATCATATAAGCATAATATGTCTAATAATATGAGTTAGATTCATAATAATAAGAGTAATAAGTATAGTAATTGTCGTTCTATCGATAATATACGCATAATATGGCTAATAGCATGAGTTAGATTGATAATAATAAGAGTAATGAGTATAGTAATTGTCGTTCTATCGATCATATCTGCATAATATGGTTAATAATATGAGTTAGATTGATAATAATAAGAGTAATAGGTATAGTAATTCTCGTTATATCGATCATATAAGCATAATATGGCTAATAGCATGAGTTAGATTGATAATAATAAGAGTAATGAGTATAGTAATTGTCGTTCTATCGATCATATCTGCATAATATGGTTAATAATATGAGTTAGATTGATAATAATAACAGTAATAAGTATAGTAATTGTCGTTCTCTCGATCATATAAGCATAATATGGCTAATAATATGAGTTAGGTTGATAATAATAAGAGTAATAAGTATAGTAAATGTCGTGCTATCGATCATATCTGCATAATATGGTTAATAATATGAGTTAGATTGATAATAGTGAGTGTAATAAGTATAGTAATTGTCGTTTTATCGATCATATTAGCATAATATGGTTAATAACATGAGTTAGATTGATAATAGTAAGAGTAATAAGTATAATGATTGTCGTTCTATCGATCATATAAGCATAATATGGCTAATAATATGAGTTAGATTGATAATAATAAGGGTAATAAGTACAGTAATTGTCGTTCTATCGATCATATCTGCATAATATGGTCAATAATATGAGTTAGATTGATAATAATAAGAGTAATAAGTATAGTAATTGTCGTTCTATCGATCATATCTGCATAATATGGTTAATAATATGAGTTAGATTGATAATAATAAGAGCAATAAGTATAGTAATTGTCGTTCTATCGATCATATAAGCATAATATGGCTAATAATATGAGTTAGATTGATAATAATAAGAGTAGTGAGTATAGTAATTGTCGTTCTATCGATCATATAAGCATAATATGGCTAATAATATGACTTAGATTGATAATAATAAGATTAATAAGTATAGTAATTGTCGTTCTATCGATCATATCTGCATAATATGGTCAATAATATGAGTTAGATTGATAATAATAAGAGTAATAAGTAAAGTAATTGTCGTTCTATCGATAATATACGCATAATATGGCTAATAATATGAGTTAGATTGATAATACTAAGAGTAGTGAGTATAGTAATTCTCGTTCTATCGATCATATAAGCATAATATGGCTAATAATATGAGTTAGATTGATAATAATAAGCGTAATAAGTATAGTAATTGTCGTTCTATCGATAATATAAGCATAATATGGCTAATAATATGAGTTAGGTAGATAATAATAAGAGTAATAAGTATAGTAATTGTCGTTCTATCGATCATTTAAGCATAATATGGCTAATAATATGAGTTAGATTGATAATAATAAGAGGAATGAGTACAGTAATTGTCGTTCTATCGATCATATAAGCATAATATGGCTAATAATATGAGTTAGATTGATAATAATAAGAGTAATAAGTATAGTAATTGTCGTTCTATCGATAATATACGCATAATATGGCTAATAATGTGAGTTAGATTGATAATACTAAGAGTAGTGAGTATAGTAATTCTCGTTCTATCGATCACATAAGCATAATATGGTTAATAATATGAGTTAGATTGATAACAATAAGAGTAATAAGTATAGTAATTGTCGTTCTATCGATCATATTAGCATAATATGGCTAATAATATGAGTTAGATTGATAACAATAAGAGTAATAAGTATAGTAATTGTCGTTCTATCGATCATATAAGCATAATATGGCTAATAATATGAGTTAGATTGATAACAATAAGAGGAATGAGTATAGTAATTGTCGTTCTATCGATCATATCTGCATAATATGGTTAATAATATGAGTTAGATTGATAATAATAACAGTAATAAGTATAGTAATTGTCGTTCTCTCGATCATATAAGCATAATATGGCTAATAATATGAGTTAGGTTGATAATAATAAGAGTAATAAGTATAGTAAATGTCGTGCTATCGATCATATCTGCATAATATGGTTAATAATATGAGTTAGATTGATAATAGTGAGTGTAATAAGTATAGTAATTGTCGTTTTATCGATCATATTAGCATAATATGGTAAATAACATGAGTTAGATTGATAATAATAAGAGTAGTGAGTATAGTAATTGTCGTTCTATCGATCATATAAGCATAATATGGCTAAGAATATGAGTTAGATTGATAACAATAAGAGTAATAAGTATAGTAATTGTCGTTCTATCGATCATATAAGCATAATATGGCTAATAATATGAGTTAGATCGATAATGATAAGAGTAATAAGTACAATAATTGTCGTTCTATCGATCATATAAGCATAATATGGCTAATAATATGAGTTAGATCGATAATAATAAGAGGAATGAGTACAGTAATTGTCGTTCTATCGATCATATCTGCATAATATGGCTAATAATATGAGTTAGATTGATAATAATAAGAGTAATAAGTAAAGTAATTGTCGTTCTATCGATAATATACGCATAATATGGCTAATAATATGAGTTAGATTGATAATACTAAGAGTAGTGAGTATAGTAATTCTCGTTCTATCGATCATATAAGCATAATATGGCTAATAATATGAGTTAGATTGATAATAATAAGAGGAATGAGTACAGTAATTGTCGTTCTATCGATCATATAAGCATAATATGGCTAATAATATTAGTTAGGTTGATAATAATAAGCGTAATAAATATAGTAAATGTCGTGCTATCGATCATATCTGCATAATATGGTTAATAATATGAGTTAGATTGATAATAGTGAGTGTAATAAGTATAGTAATTGTCGTTCTATCGATCATATGAGCATAATATGGGTAATAATATGAGTTGGATTGATAATGATAAGAGTAATGAGTATAGTAATTGTAGTTCTATCGATCATATAAGCATAATATGTCTAATAATATGAGTTAGATTCATAATAATAACAGTAATAAGTATAGTAATTGTAGTTCTATCGATAATATAAGCATAATATGGCTAATAATATGAGTTAGATCGATAATGATAAGAGTAATAAGTACAATAATTGTCGTTCTATCGATCATATAAGCATAATATGGCTAATAATATGAGTTAGATCGATAATGATAAGAGTAATAAGTACAATAATTGTCGTTCTATCGATCATATTAGCATAATATGGTTAATAACATGAGTTAGATTGATAATAATAAGAGTAATAAGTATAGTAATTGTAGTTCTATCGATAATATAAGCATAATATGGCTAATAATATGAGTTAGATCGATAATGATAAGAGTAATAAGTACAATAATTCTCGTCCTATCGATCATATAAGCATAATATGGCTAATAATATGAGTTAGATTGATAATAATAAGCGTAATAAGTATAGTAATTGTCGTTCTATCGATAATATAAGCATAATATGGCTAATAATATGAGTTAGGTAGATAATACTAAGAGTAGTGAGTATAGTAATTCTCGTTCTATCGATCATATAAGCATAATATGGCTAATAATATGAGTTAGATTGATAATAATAAGCGTAATAAGTATAGTAATTGTCGTTCTATCGATCATATAAGCATAATATGGCTAATAATATGAGTTAGATTGATAATAATAAGAGCAGTGAGTATAGTAATTGTCGTTCTATCGATCATATAAGCATAATATGGCTAATAATATTAGTTAGGTTGATAATAATAAGCGTAATAAATATAGTAAATGTCGTGCTATCGATCATATCTGCATAATATGGTTAATAATATGAGTTAGATTGATAATAGTGAGTGTAATAAGTATAGTAATTGTCGTTCTAACGATCATATGAGCATAATATGGGTAATAATATGAGTTGGATTGATAATGATAAGAGTAATGAGTATAGTAATTGTAGTTCTATCGATCATATAAGCATAATATGTCTAATAATATGAGTTAGATTCATAATAATAAGAGTAATAAGTATAGTAATTGTCGTTCTATCGATAATATACGCATAATATGGCTAATAATATGAGTTAGATTGATAATACTAAGAGTAGTGAGTATAGTAATTCTCGTTCTATCGATCATATAAGCATAATATGGCTAATAATATGAGTTAGGTAGATAATAATAAGAGTAATAAGTATAGTGATTGTCTTTCTATCGATCATATAAGCATAATATGGCTAATAATATGAGTTAGGTTGATAATAATACGAGTAATAAGTATAGTAAATGTCGTGCTATCGATCATATCTGCATAATATGGTTAATAATATGAGTTAGATTGATAATAGTGAGTGTAATAAGTATAGTAATTGTCGTTCTATCGATCATATTAGCATAATATGGTTAATAATATGAGTTAGATTGATAATAATAAGAGTAATAAGTATAGTAATTGTCGTTCTATCGATCATATAAGCATAATATGGCTAATAATATGAGTTAGATTGATAATAATAAGAGTAGTGAGTATAGTAATTGTCGTTCTATCGATCATATAAGCATAATATGGCTAATAATATGAGTTAGATTGATAATAATAAGAGTAATAAGTATAGTAATTGTCGTTCTATCGATCATTTAAGCATAATATGGCTAATCATATGAGTTAGATTGATAACATTAAGAGTAATAAGTATAGTAATTGTCGTGCTATCGATCATATCTGCATAATATGGTTAATAATATGAGTTAGATTGATAATAGTGAGTGTAATAAGTATAGTAATTGTCGTTTTATCGATCATATTAGCATAATATAGTTAATAACATGAGTTAGATTGATAATAGTAAGAGTAATAAGTATAATGATTGTCGTTCTATCGATCATATAAGCATAATATGGCTAATAATATGAGTTAGATTGATAATAATAAGAGTAATAAGTATAGTAATTGTCGTTCTATCGATCATATCTGCATAATATGGTCAATAATATGAGTTAGATTGATAATAATAAGAGTAATAAGTATAGTAATTGTCGTTCTATCGATCATATCTGCATAATATGGTTAATAATATGAGTTAGATTGATAATAATAAGAGTAATAAGTATAGTAATTGTTGTTCTATCGATCATATAAGCATAATATGGCTAATAATATGAGTTAGATTGATAATAATAAGAGTAGTGAGTATAGTAATTGTCGTTCTATCGATCATATAAGAATAATATGGCTAAGAATATGAGTTAGATTGATAACAGTAAGAGTAATAAGTATAGTAATTGTCGTTCTATCGATCATATAAGCATAATATGGCTAATAATATGAGTTAGATCGATAATGATAAGAGTAATAAGTACAATAATTGTCGTTCTATCGATCATATAAGCATAATATGGCTAATAATATGAGTTAGATCGATAATAGTGAGTGTAATAAGTATAGTAATTGTCGTTCTATCGATCATATGAGCATAATATGGTTAATAATATGAGTTAGATTGATAACAATAAGAGTAATAAGTATAGTAATTGTCGTTCTATCGATCATATTAGCATAATATGGTTAATAACATGAGTTAGATTGATAATAATAAGAGTAATAAGTATAGTGATTGTCGTTCTATCGATCATATAAGCATAATATGGCTAATAATATGACTTAGATTGATAATAATAAGAGTAATAAGTATAGTAATTGTCGTTCTATCGATCATATCTGCATAATATGGTCAATAATATGAGTTAGATTGATAATAATAAGAGTAATAAGTAAAGTAATTGTCGTTCTATCGATAATATACGCATAATATGGCTAATAATATGAGTTAGATTGATAATACTAAGAGTAGTGAGTATAGTAATTCTCGTTCTATCGATCATATAAGCTTAATATGGCTAATAATATGAGTTAGATTGATAATAATAAGCGTAATAAGTATAGTAATTGTCGTTCTATCGATCATTTAAGCATAATATGGCTAATAATATGAGTTAGATTGATAATAATAAGAGGAATGAGTACAGTAATTGTCGTTCTATCGATCATATAAGCATAATATGGCTAATAATATGAGTTAGATTGATAATAATAAGAGTAATAAGTATAGTAATTGTCGTTCTATCGATAATATACGCATAATATGGCTAATAATGTGAGTTAGATTGATAATACTAAGAGTAGTGAGTATAGTAATTCTCGTTCTATCGATCACATAAGCATAATATGGTTAATAATATGAGTTAGATTGATAACAATAAGAGTAATAAGTATAGTAATTGTCGTTCTATCGATCATATCTGCATAATATGGTCAATAATATGAGTTAGATTGATAATAATAAGAGTAATAAGTATAGTAATTGTCGTTCTATCGATCATATAAGCATAATATGGCTAATAATATGAGTTAGATCGATAATGATAAGAGTAGTAAGTATAGTAATTGTCGTTCTATCGATCATTTAAGCATAATATGGCTAATAATATGAGTTAGATTGATAATAATAAGAGTAATGAGTACAGTAATTGTCGTTCTATCGATCATATAAGCATAATATGGCTAATAATATGAGTTAGATTGATAATAATAAGCGTAATAAGTATAGTAATTGTCGTTCTATCGATCATATAAGCATAATATGGCTAATAATATGAGTTAGATTGATAATAATAAGAGCAGTGAGTATAGTAATTGTCGTTCTATCGATCATATAAGCATAATATGGCTAATAATATTAGTTAGGTTGATAATAATAAGCGTAATAAATATAGTAAATGTCGTGCTATCGATCATATCTGCATAATATGGTTAATAATATGAGTTAGATTGATAATAGTGAGTGTAATAAGTATAGTAATTGTCGTTCTATCGATCATATAAGCATAATATGGCTAATAATATGAGTTAGATTGATAACAATAAGAGTAATAAGTATAGTAATTGTCGTTCTATCGATCATATAAGCATAATATGGCTAATAATATGAGTTAGATTGATAGTAATAAGAGTAGTGAGTATAGTAATTGTCGTTCTATCGATCATATAAGCATAATATGGCTAATAATATGAGTTAGATTGATAATAATAAGTGTAATAAGTATAGTAATTGTCGTTCTATCGATCATAATTGCATAATATGGTTAATAATATGAGTTAGATTGATAATAATAAGAGCAATGAGTATAGTAATTGTCGTACTATCGATCATATAAGCATAATATGGCTAATACTATGAGTTAGATTTATAATAATGAGAGTAATAAATATAGTAATTGTCGTTCTATCGATCATATCTGCATAATATGGTTAATAATATCAGTTAGATTGATAATAATAAGAGTAATAAGTATAGTAATTGTCGTTATATCGATCATATAACCATAATATGGCTAATAGCATGAGTTAGATTGATAATAATAAGAGTAATGAGTATAGTAATTGTCGTTCTATCGATCATATCTGCATAATATGGTCAATAATATGAGTTAGATTGATAATAGTGAGTGTAATAAATATAGTAATTGTCGTTCTATCGCTCATATAAGCACAATATGGCTAATAATATGAGTTTGATTGATAATAATAAGAGTAATAAGTATAGTAATTGTCGTTCTATCGATAATATAAGCATAATATGGCTAATAATATGAGTTAGATTTATAATAATAAGAGTAATAAGTATAGTAATTGTCGTTCTATCGATCATATAAGCATAATATGGCTAATAATATGAGTTAGGTTGATAATAATAAGCGTAATAAATATAGTAAATGTCGTGCTATCGATCATATCTGCATAATATGGTTAATAATATGAGTTAGATTGATAATAGTGAGTGTAATAGGTATAGTAATTGTCGTTCTATCGATCATATGAGCATAATATGGGTAATAATATGAGTTGGATTGATAATGATAAGAGTAATGAGTATAGTAATTGTAGTTCTATCGATCATATAAGCATAATATGTCTAATAATATGAGTTAGATTCATAATAATAAGAGTAATAAGTATAGTAATTGTCGTTCTATCGATCATATGAGCATAATATGGCTAATAATATGAGTTAGATCGATAATGATAAGAGTAATAAGTATAGTAATTGTCGTTCTATCGATCATTTAAGCATAATATGGCTAATAATATGAGTTAGATTGATAATAATAAGAGTAATGAGTACAGTAATTGTCGTTCTATCGATCATATAAGCATAATGTGGCTAATAATATGAGTTAGATTTATAATAATAAGAGTAATAAGTATAGTAATTGTCGTTCTATCGATAATATAAGCATAATATGGCTAATAATATGAATTAGGTAGATAATAATAAGAGTAATAAGTATAGTGATTGTCTTTCTATCGATCATATAAGCATAATATGGCTAATAATATGAGTTAGGTTGATAATATTACGAGTAATAAGTATAGTAAATGTCGTGCTATCGATCATATCTGCATAATATGGTTAATAATATGAGTTAGATTGATAATAGTGAGTGTAATAAGTATAGTAATTGTCGTTCTATCGATCATATTAGCATAATATGGTTAATAATATGAGTTAGATTGATAATAATAAGAGTAATAAGTATAGTAATTGTCGTTCTATCGATCATATAAGCATAATATGGCTAATAATATGAGTTAGATTGATAATAATAAGAGTAGTGAGTATAGTAATTGTCGTTCTATCGATCATATAAGCATAATATGGCTAAGAATATGAGTTAGATTTATAATAATAAGAGTAATAAGTATAGTAATTGTCGTTCTATCGATCATATAAGCATAATATGGCTAATAATATGAGTTAGGTTGATAATAATAAGCGTAATAAATATAGTAAATGTCGTGCTATCGATCATATCTGCATAATATGGTTAATAATATGAGTTAGATTGATAATAGTGAGTGTAATAGGTATAGTAATTGTCGTTCTATCGATCATATGAGCATAATATGGGTAATAATATGAGTTGGATTGATAATGATAAGAGTAATGAGTATAGTAATTGTAGTTCTATCGATCATATAAGCATAATATGTCTAATAATATGAGTTAGATTCATAATAATAAGAGTAATAAGTATAGTAATTGTCGTTCTATCGATCATATGAGCATAATATGGCTAATAATATGAGTTAGATCGATAATGATAAGAGTAATAAGTATAGTAATTGTCGTTCTATCGATCATTTAAGCATAATATGGCTAATAATATGAGTTAGATTGATAATAATAAGAGTAATGAGTACAGTAATTGTCGTTCTATCGATCATATAAGCATAATGTGGCTAATAATATGAGTTAGATTTATAATAATAAGAGTAATAAGTATAGTAATTGTCGTTCTATCGATAATATAAGCATAATATGGCTAATAATATGAGTTAGGTAGATAATAATAAGAGTAATAAGTATAGTGATTGTCTTTCTATCGATCATATAAGCATAATATGGCTAATAATATGAGTTAGGTTGATAATATTACGAGTAATAAGTATAGTAAATGTCGTGCTATCGATCATATCTGCATAATATGGTTAATAATATGAGTTAGATTGATAATAGTGAGTGTAATAAGTATAGTAATTGTCGTTCTATAGATCATATTAGCATAATATGGTTAATAATATGAGTTAGATTGATAATAATAAGAGTAATAAGTATAGTAATTGTCGTTCTATCCATCATATAAGCATAATATGGCTAATAATATGAGTTAGATTGATAATAATAAGAGTAGTGAGTATAGTAATTGTCGTTCTATCGATCATATAAGCATAATATGGCTAAGAATATGAGTTAGATTGATAACAATAAGAGTAATAAGTATAGTAATTGTCGTTCTATCGATCATATAAGCATAATATGGCTAATAATATGAGTTAGATCGATAATGATAAGAGTAATAAGTACAATAATTGTCGTTCTATCGATCATATAAGCATAATATGGCTAATAATATGAGTTAGATCGATAACGATAAGAGTAATAAGTACAATAATTGTCGTTCTATCGATCATATAAGCATAATATGGTTAATAATATGAGTTAGATTGATAATAGTGAGTGTAATAAGTATAGTAATTGTCGTTCTATCGATCATATTAGCATAATATGGTTAATAATATGAGTTAGATTGATAACAATAAGAGTAATAAGTATAGTAATTGTCGTTCTATCGATCATATCTGCATAATATGGTTAATAATATCAGTTAGATTGATAATAATAAGAGTAATAAGTATAGTAATTGTCGTTATATCGATCATATAACCATAATATGGCTAATAGCATGAGTTAGATTGATAATAATAAGAGTAATGAGTATAGTAATTGTCGTTCTATCGATCATATCTGCATAATATGGTCAATAATATGAGTTAGATTGATAATAGTGAGTGTAATAAATATAGTAATTGTCGTTCTATCGCTCATATAAGCACAATATGGCTAATAATATGAGTTTGATTGATAATAATAAGAGTAATAAGTATAGTAATTGTCGTTCTATCGATAATATAAGCATAATATGGCTAATAATATGAGTTAGATTTATAATAATAAGAGTAATAAGTATAGTAATTGTCGTTCTATCGATCATATAAGCATAATATGGCTAATAATATGAGTTAGGTTGATAATAATAAGCGTAATAAATATAGTAAATGTCGTGCTATCGATCATATCTGCATAATATGGTTAATAATATGAGTTAGATTGATAATAGTGAGTGTAATAGGTATAGTAATTGTCGTTCTATCGATCATATGAGCATAATATGGGTAATAATATGAGTTGGATTGATAATGATAAGAGTAATGAGTATAGTAATTGTAGTTCTATCGATCATATAAGCATAATATGTCTAATAATATGAGTTAGATTCATAATAATAAGAGTAATAAGTATAGTAATTGTCGTTCTATCGATCATATGAGCATAATATGGCTAATAATATGAGTTAGATCGATAATGATAAGAGTAATAAGTATAGTAATTGTCGTTCTATCGATCATTTAAGCATAATATGGCTAATAATATGAGTTAGATTGATAATAATAAGAGTAATGAGTACAGTAATTGTCGTTCTATCGATCATATAAGCATAATGTGGCTAATAATATGAGTTAGATTTATAATAATAAGAGTAATAAGTATAGTAATTGTCGTTCTATCGATAATATAAGCATAATATGGCTAATAATATGAATTAGGTAGATAATAATAAGAGTAATAAGTATAGTGATTGTCTTTCTATCGATCATATAAGCATAATATGGCTAATAATATGAGTTAGGTTGATAATATTACGAGTAATAAGTATAGTAAATGTCGTGCTATCGATCATATCTGCATAATATGGTTAATAATATGAGTTAGATTGATAATAGTGAGTGTAATAAGTATAGTAATTGTCGTTCTATCGATCATATTAGCATAATATGGTTAATAATATGAGTTAGATTGATAATAATAAGAGTAATAAGTATAGTAATTGTCGTTCTATCGATCATATAAGCATAATATGGCTAATAATATGAGTTAGATTGATAATAATAAGAGTAGTGAGTATAGTAATTGTCGTTCTATCGATCATATAAGCATAATATGGCTAAGAATATGAGTTAGATTTATAATAATAAGAGTAATAAGTATAGTAATTGTCGTTCTATCGATCATATAAGCATAATATGGCTAATAATATGAGTTAGGTTGATAATAATAAGCGTAATAAATATAGTAAATGTCGTGCTATCGATCATATCTGCATAATATGGTTAATAATATGAGTTAGATTGATAATAGTGAGTGTAATAGGTATAGTAATTGTCGTTCTATCGATCATATGAGCATAATATGGGTAATAATATGAGTTGGATTGATAATGATAAGAGTAATGAGTATAGTAATTGTAGTTCTATCGATCATATAAGCATAATATGTCTAATAATATGAGTTAGATTCATAATAATAAGAGTAATAAGTATAGTAATTGTCGTTCTATCGATCATATGAGCATAATATGGCTAATAATATGAGTTAGATCGATAATGATAAGAGTAATAAGTATAGTAATTGTCGTTCTATCGATCATTTAAGCATAATATGGCTAATAATATGAGTTAGATTGATAATAATAAGAGTAATGAGTACAGTAATTGTCGTTCTATCGATCATATAAGCATAATGTGGCTAATAATATGAGTTAGATTTATAATAATAAGAGTAATAAGTATAGTAATTGTCGTTCTATCGATAATATAAGCATAATATGGCTAATAATATGAGTTAGGTAGATAATAATAAGAGTAATAAGTATAGTGATTGTCTTTCTATCGATCATATAAGCATAATATGGCTAATAATATGAGTTAGGTTGATAATATTACGAGTAATAAGTATAGTAAATGTCGTGCTATCGATCATATCTGCATAATATGGTTAATAATATGAGTTAGATTGATAATAGTGAGTGTAATAAGTATAGTAATTGTCGTTCTATAGATCATATTAGCATAATATGGTTAATAATATGAGTTAGATTGATAATAATAAGAGTAATAAGTATAGTAATTGTCGTTCTATCCATCATATAAGCATAATATGGCTAATAATATGAGTTAGATTGATAATAATAAGAGTAGTGAGTATAGTAATTGTCGTTCTATCGATCATATAAGCATAATATGGCTAAGAATATGAGTTAGATTGATAACAATAAGAGTAATAAGTATAGTAATTGTCGTTCTATCGATCATATAAGCATAATATGGCTAATAATATGAGTTAGATCGATAATGATAAGAGTAATAAGTACAATAATTGTCGTTCTATCGATCATATAAGCATAATATGGCTAATAATATGAGTTAGATCGATAATGATAAGAGTAATAAGTACAATAATTGTCGTTCTATCGATCATATAAGCATAATATGGTTAATAATATGAGTTAGATTGATAATAGTGAGTGTAATAAGTATAGTAATTGTCGTTCTATCGATCATATTAGCATAATATGGTTAATAATATGAGTTAGATTGATAACAATAAGAGTAATAAGTATAGTAATTGTCGTTCTATCGATCATATTAGCATAATATGGTTAATAACTTGAGTTAGATTGATAATAATAAGAGTAATAAGTATAGTGATTGTCGTTCTATCGATCATATAAGCATAATATGGCTAATAATATGACTTAGATTGATAATAATAAGAGTAATAAGTATAGTAATTGTCGTTCTATCGATCATATCTGCATAATATGGTCAATAATATGAGTTAGATTGATAATAATAAGAGTAATAAGTAAAGTAATTGTCGTTCTATCGATAATATACGCACAATATGGCTAATAATATGAATTAGATTGATAATACTAAGAGTAGTGAGTATAGTAATTCTCGTTCTATCGATCATATAAGCATAATATGGCTAATAATATGAGTTAGATTGATAATAATAAGCGTAATAAGTATAGTAATTGTCGTTC
>NW_027474861.1:0-25239 GCF_050947335.1 Megachile rotundata | reverse complement strand
GATCATATAAGCATAATATGGCTAATAATATGAGTTAGATTGATAATAATAAGTGTAATAAGTATAGTAATTGTCGTTCTATCGATCATAATTGCATAATATGGCTAATAGCATGAGTTAGATTGATAATAATAAGAGCAATGAGTATAGTAATTGTCGTACTATCGATCATATAAGCATAACATGGCTAATAATATGAGTTAGATTGATAATAATAAGTGTAAAAAGTAGAGTAATTGTCGTTCGATCGATCATATCTGCATAATATGGTTAATAATATGAGTTAGATTGATAATAATAAGTGTAATGAGTATAGTAATTGTCGTACTATCGATCATATAAGCATAATATGGCTAATAATGTGAGTTAGATTGATAATAGTGAGTGCAATAAATATAGTAATTGTCGTTCTATCGCTCATATAAGCACAATATGGCTAACAATATGAGTTAGATTGATAATAATAAGAGTAATAAGTATAGTAATTGTCGTTCTATCGATCATATAAGCATAATATGGCTAATAATATGAGTTAGGTTGATAATAATAAGTGTAATAAGTATAGTAATTGTCGTTCTATCGGTCATTTAAGCATAATATGGCTAATAATATGAGTCAGATTGATAATAATAACAGTAATAAGTATAGTAATTGTCGTTCTATCGATAATATAAGCATAATATGGCTAATAATATGAGTTAGATTTGATAATACTAAGAGTAGTGAGTATAGTAATTCTCATTCGATCGATCATATAAGCATAATATGGCTAATAATATGAGTTAGATAGATAATAATAAGAGTAATGAGTATAGTAATTGTAGTTCTATCGATCATATCTGCATAATATGGTTAATAATATGAGTTAGATTCATAATAATAACAGTAATAAGTATAGTATATGTCGTTCTATCGATAATATAACCATAATATGGCTAATAATATGAGTTAGATTGAATAATACTAAGAGTAGTGAGTATAGTAATTCTCGTTCTATCGATCATATAAGCATAATATGGCTAATAATATGAGTTAGATTGATAATAATAAGAATAATAAGTACAGTAATTGTCGTTCTATCGATCATATAAGCATAATAAGGCTAATAATATGAGTTAGAGTGATAATACTAAGAGTAGTGAGTATAGTAATTCTCATTCTATCGATCATATAAGCATAATATGGCTAATAATATGAGTTAGATTGATAATAATAAGAGTAATAAGTATAGTAATTGTCGTTCTCTCGATCATATAAGCATAATATGGCTAATAATATGAGTTAGAGTGATAATACTAAGAGTAGTGAGTATAGTAATTCTCATTCTATCGATCATATAAGCATAATATGGCTAATAATATGAGTTAGATAGATAATAATAAGAGTAATGAGTATAGTAATTGTAGTTCTATCGATCATATCTGCATAATATGGTTAATAATATGAGTTAGATTCATAATAATAACAGTAATAAGTATAGTAATTGTCGTTCTATCGATAATATAACCATAATATGGCTAATAATATGAGTTAGATTGATAATACTAAGAGTAGTGAGTATAGTAATTCTCGTTCTATCGATCATATAAGCATAATATGGCTAATAATATGAGTTAGATTGATAATAATAAGAGTAATAAGTACAGTAATTGTCGTTCTATCGATCATATGAGCATAATAAGGCTAATAATATGAGTTAGAGTGATAATACTAAGAGTAGTGAGTATAGTAATTCTCATTCTATCGATCATATAAGCATAATATGGCTAATAATATGAGTTAGATTGATAATAATAGGAGTAATAAGTATAGTAATTGTCGTTCTATCGGTCATTTAAGCATAATATGGCTAATAATATGAGTCAGATTGATAATAATAACAGTAATAAGTATAGTAATTGTCGTTCTATCGATAATATAAGCATAATATGGCTAATAATATGAGTTAGATTGATAATACTAAGAGTAGTGAGTATAGTAATTCTCGTTCTATCGATCATATAATCATAATATGGCTAATAATATGAGTTAGATTGATAATACTAAGAGTAGTGAGTATAGTAATTGTCGTTCTATCGATCATATAAGCATAATATGGCTAATAATATGAGTTAGATTGATAATAATAAGAGTAGTAAGTATAGTATTTGTCGTTCTATCGATCATATAAGCATAATATGGCTAATAATACGAGTTAGATTGATAATAATAAGAGTAATAAGTATAGTAATTGTCGTTCTATCGATCATTCAACCATAATATGGCTAATAATATGAGTTAGATTGATAATAATAAGAGTAATAAGTATAGTAATTGTCGTTCTATCGATAATATAAGCATAATATGGCTAATAATATGAGTTAGATTGATAATACTAGGGGTAGTGAGTATAGTAATTGTCGTTCTATCGATCATATAAGCATAATATGGCTAATAATATGAGTTGGATTGATAATAATAAGAGTAATAAGTATAGTAATTTGTCGTTCTATCGATCATATAAGCATAATATGGCTAATAATATGAGTTAGATTGATAATACTAAGAGTAGTGAGTATAGTAATTTTCATTCTATCGATCATATAAGCATAATATGGCTAATAATATGAGTTAGATAGATAATAATAAGAGTAATGAGTATAGTAATTGTAGTTCTATCGATCATATCTGCATAATATGGTTAATAATATGAGTTAGATTCATAATAATAACAGTAATAAGTACAGTAATTGTCGTTCTATCGATCATTTAAGCATAATATGGCTAATAATATGAGTTAGATTGATAATAATAAGAGTAATAAGTATAGTAATTGTCGTTCTATCGATAATATAAGCATAATATGGCTAATAATATGAGTTAGATTGATAATACTAGGGGTAGTGAGTATAGTAATTGTCGTTCTATCGATCATATAAGCATAATATGGCTAATAATATGAGTTGGATTGATAATAATAAGAGTAATAAGTATAGTAATTGTCGTTCTATCGATCATATAAGCATAATATGGCTAATAATATGAGTTAGATTGATAATACTAAGAGTAGTGAGTATAGTAATTTTCATTCTATCGATCATATAAGCATAATATGGCTAATAATATGAGTTAGATAGATAATAATAAGAGTAATGAGTATAGTAATTGTAGTTCTATCGATCATATCTGCATAATATGGCTAATAATACGAGTTAGATTGATAATAATAAGAGTAGTGAGTATAGTAATTCTCATTCTATCGATCACATAAGCATAATATGGCTAATAATATGAGTTAGATTGATAATAATAAGAGTAATAAGTATAGTAATTGTCGTTTTCTCGATCATATAAGCATAATATGGCTAATAATACGAGTTAGATTGATAATAATAAGAGTAATAAGTATAGTAATTGTCGTTCTATCGATCATTTAAGCATAATATGGCTAATAATATGAGTTAGATTGATAATAATAACAGTAATAAGTATAGTAATTGTCGTTCTATCGATAATATAAGCATAATATGGCTAATAATAAGAGTTAGATTGATAATACTAAGAGTAGTGAGTATAGTAATTCTCATTCTATCGATCATATAAGCATAATATGGCTAATAATATGAGTTAGATAGATAATAATAAGAGTAATGAGTATAGTAATTGTAGTTCTATCGATCATATCTGCATAATATGGTTAATAATATGAGTTAGATTCATAATAATAACAGTAATAAGTATAGTAATTGTCGTTCTATCGATAATATAACCATAATATGGCTAATAATATGACTTAGATTGATAATACTAAGAGTAGTGAGTATAGTAATTCTCGTTCTATCGATCATATAAGCATAATATGGCTAATAATATGAGTTAGATTGATAATAATAAGAATAATAAGTACAGTAATTGTCGTTCTATCGATCATATAAGCATAATAAGGCTAATAATATGAGTTAGAGTGATAATACTAAGAGTAGTGAGTATAGTAATTCTCATTCTATCGATCATATAAGCATAATATGGCTAATAATATGAGTTAGATTGATAATAATAAGAGTAATAAGTATAGTAATTGTCGTTCTCTCGATCATATAAGCATAATATGGCTAATAATATGAGTTAGAGTGATAATACTAAGAGTAGTGAGTATAGTAATTCTCATTCTATCGATCATATAAGCATAATATGGCTAATAATATGAGTTAGATAGATAATAATAAGAGTAATGAGTATAGTAATTGTAGTTCTATCGATCATATCTGCATAATATGGTTAATAATATGAGTTAGATTCATAATAATAACAGTAATAAGTATAGTAATTGTCGTTCTATCGATAATATAACCATAATATGGCTAATAATATGAGTTAGATTGATAATACTAAGAGTAGTGAGTATAGTAATTCTCGTTCTATCGATCATATAAGCACAATATGGCTAATAATATGAGTTAGATTGATAATAATAAGAGTAATAAGTATAGTAATTGTCGTTATATCGATCATATAACCATAATATGGCTAATAGCATGAGTTAGATTGATAATAATAAGAGTAATAAGTATAGTAATTGTCGTTCTATCGATCATATAAGCATAATATGGCTAATAATATGAGTTAGATTGATAATAATAAGTGTAATAAGTATAGTAATTGTCGCTCTATCGATCATAATTGCATAATATGGCTAATAGCATGAGTTAGATTAATAATAATAAGAGCAATGAGTATAGTAATTGTCGTACTATCGATCATATAAGCATAATATGGCTAATAATATGAGTTAGATTGATAATAATAAGTGTAAAAAGTAGAGTAATTGTCGTTCGATCGATCATATCTGCATAATATGGTTAATAATATGAGTTAGATTGATAATAATAAGTGTAATGAGTATAGTAATTGTCGTACTATCGATCATATAAGCATAATATGGCTAATAATGTGAGTTAGATTGATAATAGTGAGTGCAATAAATATAGTAATTGTCGTTCTATCGCTCATATAAGCACAATATGGCTAACAATATGAGTTAGATTGATAATAATAAGAGTAATAAGTATAGTAATTGTCGTTCTATCGATCATATAAGCATAATATGGCTAATAATATGAGTTAGATTGATAATAATAAGTGTAATAAGTATAGTAATTGCCGTTCTATCGGTCATTTAAGCATAATATGGCTAATAATATGTGTCAGATTGATAATAATAACAGTAATAAGTATAGTAATTGTCGTTCTATCGATAATATAAGCATAATATGGCTAATAATATGAGTTAGATTGATAATACTAAGAGTAGTGAGTATAGTAATTCTCGTTCTATCGATCATATAATCATAATATGGCTAATAATATGAGTTAGATTGATAATACTAAGAGTAGTGAGTATAGTAATTGTCGTTCTATCGATCATATAAGCATAATATGGCTAATAATATGAGTTAGATTGATAATAATAAGAGTAGTAAGTATAGTATTTGTCGTTCTATCGATCATATAAGCATAATATGGCTAATAATACGAGTTAGATTGATAATAATAAGAGTAATAAGTATAGTAATTGTCGTTCTATCGATCATTCAACCATAATATGGCTAATAATATGAGTTAGATTGATAATAATAAGAGTAATAAGTATAGTAATTGTCGTTCTATCGATAATATAAGCATAATATGGCTAATAATATGAGTTAGAATGATAATACTAAGGGTAGTGAGTATAGTAATTGTCGTTCTATCGATCATATAAGCATAATATGGCTAATAATATGAGTTGGATTGATAATAATAAGAGTAATAAGTATAGTAATTGTCGTTCTATCGATCATATAAGCATAATATGGCTAATAATATGAGTTAGATTGATAATACTAAGAGTAGTGAGTATAGTAATTTTCATTCTATCGATCATATAAGCATAATATGGCTAATAATATGAGTTAGATAGATAATAATAAGAGTAATGAGTATAGTAATTGTAGTTCTATCGATCATATCTGCATAATATGGTTAATAATATGAGTTAGATTCATAATAATAACAGTAATAAGTACAGTAATTGTCGTTCTATCGATCATTTAAGCATAATATGGCTAATAATATGAGTTAGATTGATAATAATAAGAGTAATAAGTATAGTAATTGTCGTTCTATCGGTCATTTAAGCATAATATGGCGAATAATATGAGTTGGGTTGATAAAACTAAGAATAATAAGTATAGTAACTGTCGTTCTATCGATCATATAAGCACAATATGGCTAATAATATGAGTTAGATTGATAATAATAAGAGTAATAAGTTGAGTAATTGTCGTTATATCGATCATATAACCATAATATGGCTAATAGCATGAGTTAGATTGATAATAATAAGAGTAATGAGTATAGTAATTGTCGTTCTATCGATCATATCTGCATAATATGGTTAATAATATGAGTTAGATTGATAATAGTGAGTGTAATAAATACAGTAATTGTCGTTCTATCGCTCATATAAGCACAATATGGCTAATAATATGAGTTAGATTGATAATAATAAGAGTAATAAGTATAGTAATTGTCGTTCTATCGATCATATAAGCATAATATGGCTAATAATATGAGTTAGATTGATAATAATAAGTGTAATAAGTATAGTAATTGTCGTTCTATCGATCATAATTGCATAATATGGTTAATAATATGAGTTAGATTGATAATAATAAGAGCAATGAGTATAGTAATTGTCGTACTATCGATCATATAAGCATGATATGGCTAATAATATGAGTTAGATTGATAATAATAAGTGTAAAAAGTAGAGTAATTGTCGTTCTATCGCTCATATAAGCACAATATGGCTAATAATATGAGTTAGATTGATAATAATAAGAGTAATAAGTATAGTAATTGTCGTTCTATCGATCATATAAGCATAATATGGCTAATAATATGAGTTAGATTGATAATAATAAGTGTAATAAGTATAGTAATTGTCGTTCTATCGGTCATTTAAGCATAATATGGCTAATAATATGAGTCAGATTGATAATAATAACAGTAATAAGTATAGTAATTGTCGTTCTATCGATAATGTAAGCATAATATGGCTAATAATATGAGTTAGATTGATAATACTAAGAGTAGTGGGTATAGTAATTCTCGTTCTATCTATCATATAATCATAATATGGCTAATAATATGAGTTAGATTGATAATACTAAGAGTGGTGAGTATAGTAATTGTCGTTCTATCGACCATATAAGCATAATATGGCTAATAATATGAGTTAGATTGATAATAATAAGAGTAGTAAGTATAGTATTTGTCGTTCTATCGATCATATAAGCATAATATGGCTAATAATACGAGTTAGATTGATAATAATAAGAGTAATAAGTATAGTAATTGTCGTTCTATCGATCATTTAACCATAATATGGCTAATAATATGAGTCAGATTGATAATAATAACAGTAATAAGTATAGTAATTGTCGTTCTATCGATAATGTAAGCATAATATGGCTAATAATATGAGTTAGATTGATAATACTAAGAGTAGTGGGTATAGTAATTCTCGTTCTATCTATCATATAATCATAATATGGCTAATAATACGAGTTAGATTGATAATAATAAGAGTAATAAGTATAGTAATTGTCGTTCTATCGATCATTTAAGCATAATATGGCTAATAATATGAGTTAGATTGATAATAATAACAGTAATAAGTATAGTAATTGTCGTTCTATCGATAATATAAGCAAAATATGGCTAATAATATGAGTTAGATTGATAATACTAAGAGTAGTGAGTATAGTAATTCTCATTCGATCGATCATATAAGCATAATATGGCTAATAATATGAGTTAGATAGATAATAATAAGAGTAATGAGTATAGTAATTGTAGTTCTATCGATCATATCTGCATAATATGGTTAATAATATGAGTTAGATTCATAATAATAACAGTAATAAGTATAGTATATGTCGTTCTATCGATAATATAACCATAATATGGCTAATAATATGAGTTAGATTGATAATACTAAGAGTAGTGAGTATAGTAATTTCTCGTTCTATCGATCATATAAGCATAATATGGCTAATAATATGAGTTAGATTGATAATAATAAGAATAATAAGTACAGTAATTGTCGTTCTATCGATCATATAAGCATAATAAGGCTAATAATATGAGTTAGAGTGATAATACTAAGAGTAGTGAGTATAGTAATTCTCATTCTATCGATCATATAAGCATAATATGGCTAATAATATGAGTTAGATTGATAATAATAAGAGTAATAAGTATAGTAATTGTCGTTCTCTCGATCATATAAGCATAATATGGCTAATAATATGAGTTAGAGTGATAATACTAAGAGTAGTGAGTATAGTAATTCTCATTCTATCGATCATATAAGCATAATATGGCTAATAATATGAGTTAGATAGATAATAATAAGAGTAATGAGTATAGTAATTGTAGTTCTATCGATCATATCTGCATAATATGGTTAATAATATGAGTTAGATTCATAATAATAACAGTAATAAGTATAGTAATTGTCGTTCTATCGATAATATAACCATAATATGGCTAATAATATGAGTTAGATTGATAATACTAAGAGTAGTGAGTATAGTAATTCTCGTTCTATCGATCATATAAGCATAATATGGCTAATAATATGAGTTAGATTGATAATAATAAGAGTAATAAGTACAGTAATTGTCGTTCTATCGATCATATGAGCATAATAAGGCTAATAATATGAGTTAGAGTGATAATACTAAGAGTAGTGAGTATAGTAATTCTCATTCTATCGATCATATAAGCATAATATGGCTAATAATATGAGTTAGATTGATAATAATAGGAGTAATAAGTATAGTAATTGTCGTTCTCTCGATCATATAAGCATAATATGGCTAATAATATGAGTTAGAGTGATAATACTAAGAGTAGTGAGTATAGTAATTCTCATTCTATGGATCATATAAGCATAATATGGCTAATAATATGAGTTAGATTGATAATAATAACAGTAATAAGTATAGTAATTGTCGTTCTATCGATAATATAAGCATAATATGGCTAATAGCATGAGTTAGATTGATAATAATAAGAGTAATGAGTATAGTAATTGTCGTTCTATCGATCATATCTGCATAATATGGTTAATAATATGAGTTAGATTGATAATAGTGAGTGTAATAAATATAGTAATTGTCGTTCTATCGCTCATATAAGCACAATATGGCTAATAATATGAGTTAGATTGATAATAATAAGAGTAATAAGTATAGTAATTGTCGTTCTATCGATCATATAAGCATAATATGGCTAATAATATGAGTTAGATTGATAATAATAAGTGTAATAAGTATAGTAATTGTCGTTCTATCGATCATAATTGCATAATATGGCTAATAGCATGAGTTAGATTGATAATAATAAGAGCAATGAGTATAGTAATTGTCGTACTATCGATCATATAAGCATAACATGGCTAATAATATGAGTTAGATTGATAATAATAAGTGTAAAAAGTAGAGTAATTGTCGTTCGATCGATCATATCTGCATAATATGGTTAATAATATGAGTTAGATTGATAATAATAAGTGTAATGAGTATAGTAATTGTCGTACTATCGATCATATAAGCATAATATGGCTAATAATGTGAGTTAGATTGATAATAGTGAGTGCAATAAATATAGTAATTGTCGTTCTATCGCTCATATAAGCACAATATGGCTAACAATATGAGTTAGATTGATAATAATAAGAGTAATAAGTATAGTAATTGTCGTTCTATCGATCATATAAGCATAATATGGCTAATAATATGAGTTAGGTTGATAATAATAAGTGTAATAAGTATAGTAATTGTCGTTCTATCGGTCATTTAAGCATAATATGGCTAATAATATGAGTCAGATTGATAATAATAACAGTAATAAGTATAGTAATTGTCGTTCTATCGATAATATAAGCATAATATGGCTAATAATATGAGTTAGATTGATAATACTAAGAGTAGTGAGTATAGTAATTCTCGTTCTATCGATCATATAATCATAATATGGCTAATAATATGAGTTAGATTGATAATACTAAGAGTAGTGAGTATAGTAATTGTCGTTCTATCGATCATATAAGCATAATATGGCTAATAATATGAGTTAGATTGATAATAATAAGAGCAGTAAGTATAGTATTTGTCGTTCTATCGATCATATAAGCATAATATGGCTAATAATACGAGTTAGATTGATAATAATAAGAGTAATAAGTATAGTAATTGTCGTTCTATCGATCATTCAACCATAATATGGCTAATAATATGAGTTAGATTGATAATAATAAGAGTAATAAGTATAGTAATTGTCGTTCTATCGATAATATAAGCATAATATGGCTAATAATATGAGTTAGATTGATAATACTAGGGGTAGTGAGTATAGTAATTGTCGTTCTATCGATCATATAAGCATAATATGGCTAATAATATGAGTTGGATTGATAATAATAAGAGTAATAAGTATAGTAATTGTCGTTCTATCGATCATATAAGCATAATATGGCTAATAATATGAGTTAGATTGATAATACTAAGAGTAGTGAGTATAGTAATTTTCATTCTATCGATCATATAAGCATAATATGGCTAATAATATGAGTTAGATAGATAATAATAAGAGTAATGAGTATAGTAATTGTAGTTCTATCGATCATATCTGCATAATATGTTTAATAATATGAGTTAGATTCATAATAATAACAGTAATAAGTACAGTAATTGTCGTTCTATCGATCATTTAAGCATAATATGGCTAATAATATGAGTTAGATTGATAATAATAAGAGTAATAAGTATAGTAATTGTCGTTCTATCGATAATATAAGCATAATATGGCTAATAATATGAGTTAGATTGATAATACTAGGGGTAGTGAGTATAGTAATTGTCGTTCTATCGATCATATAAGCATAATATGGCTAATAATATGAGTTGGATTGATAATAATAAGAGTAATAAGTATAGTAATTGTCGTTCTATCGATCATATAAGCATAATATGGCTAATAATATGAGTTAGATTGATAATACTAAGAGTAGTGAGTATAGTAATTTTCATTCTATCGATCATATAAGCATAATATGGCTAATAATATGAGTTAGATAGATAATAATAAGAGTAATGAGTATAGTAATTGTAGTTCTATCGATCATATCTGCATAATATGGCTAATAATACGAGTTAGATTGATAATAATAAGAGTAGTGAGTATAGTAATTCTCATTCTATCGATCACATAAGCATAATATGGCTAATAATATGAGTTAGATTGATAATAATAAGAGTAATAAGTATAGTAATTGTCGTTTTCTCGATCATATAAGCATAATATGGCTAATAATACGAGTTAGATTGATAATAATAAGAGTAATAAGTATAGTAATTGTCGTTCTATCGATCATTTAAGCATAATATGGCTAATAATATGAGTTAGATTGATAATAATAACAGTAATAAGTATAGTAATTGTCGTTCTATCGATAATATAAGCATAATATGGCTAATAATAAGAGTTAGATTGATAATACTAAGAGTAGTGAGTATAGTAATTCTCATTCTATCGATCATATAAGCATAATATGGCTAATAATATGAGTTAGATAGATAATAATAAGAGTAATGAGTATAGTAATTGTAGTTCTATCGATCATATCTGCATAATATGGTTAATAATATGAGTTAGATTCATAATAATAACAGTAATAAGTATAGTAATTGTCGTTCTATCGATAATATAACCATAATATGGCTAATAATATGACTTAGATTGATAATACTAAGAGTAGTGAGTATAGTAATTCTCGTTCTATCGATCATATAAGCATAATATGGCTAATAATATGAGTTAGATTGATAATAATAAGAATAATAAGTACAGTAATTGTCGTTCTATCGATCATATAAGCATAATAAGGCTAATAATATGAGTTAGAGTGATAATACTAAGAGTAGTGAGTATAGTAATTCTCATTCTATCGATCATATAAGCATAATATGGCTAATAATATGAGTTAGATTGATAATAATAAGAGTAATAAGTATAGTAATTGTCGTTCTCTCGATCATATAAGCATAATATGGCTAATAATATGAGTTAGAGTGATAATACTAAGAGTAGTGAGTATAGTAATTCTCATTCTATCGATCATATAAGCATAATATGGCTAATAATATGAGTTAGATAGATAATAATAAGAGTAATGAGTATAGTAATTGTAGTTCTATCGATCATATCTGCATAATATGGTTAATAATATGAGTTAGATTCATAATAATAACAGTAATAAGTATAGTAATTGTCGTTCTATCGATAATATAACCATAATATGGCTAATAATATGAGTTAGATTGATAATACTAAGAGTAGTGAGTATAGTAATTCTCGTTCTATCGATCATATAAGCACAATATGGCTAATAATATGAGTTAGATTGATAATAATAAGAGTAATAAGTATAGTAATTGTCGTTATATCGATCATATAACCATAATATGGCTAATAGCATGAGTTAGATTGATAATAATAAGAGTAATAAGTATAGTAATTGTCGTTCTATCGATCATATAAGCATAATATGGCTAATAATATGAGTTAGATTGATAATAATAAGTGTAATAAGTATAGTAATTGTCGCTCTATCGATCATAATTGCATAATATGGCTAATAGCATGAGTTAGATTAATAATAATAAGAGCAATGAGTATAGTAATTGTCGTACTATCGATCATATAAGCATAATATGGCTAATAATATGAGTTAGATTGATAATAATAAGTGTAAAAAGTAGAGTAATTGTCGTTCGATCGATCATATCTGCATAATATGGTTAATAATATGAGTTAGATTGATAATAATAAGTGTAATGAGTATAGTAATTGTCGTACTATCGATCATATAAGCATAATATGGCTAATAATGTGAGTTAGATTGATAATAGTGAGTGCAATAAATATAGTAATTGTCGTTCTATCGCTCATATAAGCACAATATGGCTAACAATATGAGTTAGATTGATAATAATAAGAGTAATAAGTATAGTAATTGTCGTTCTATCGATCATATAAGCATAATATGGCTAATAATATGAGTTAGATTGATAATAATAAGTGTAATAAGTATAGTAATTGTCGTTCTATCGGTCATTTAAGCATAATATGGCTAATAATATGTGTCAGATTGATAATAATAACAGTAATAAGTATAGTAATTGTCGTTCTATCGATAATATAAGCATAATATGGCTAATAATATGAGTTAGATTGATAATACTAAGAGTAGTGAGTATAGTAATTCTCGTTCTATCGATCATATAATCATAATATGGCTAATAATATGAGTTAGATTGATAATACTAAGAGTAGTGAGTATAGTAATTGTCGTTCTATCGATCATATAAGCATAATATGGCTAATAATATGAGTTAGATTGATAATAATAAGAGTAGTAAGTATAGTATTTGTCGTTCTATCGATCATATAAGCATAATATGGCTAATAATACGAGTTAGATTGATAATAATAAGAGTAATAAGTATAGTAATTGTCGTTCTATCGATCATTCAACCATAATATGGCTAATAATATGAGTTAGATTGATAATAATAAGAGTAATAAGTATAGTAATTGTCGTTCTATCGATAATATAAGCATAATATGGCTAATAATATGAGTTAGATTGATAATACTAAGGGTAGTGAGTATAGTAATTGTCGTTCTATCGATCATATAAGCATAATATGGCTAATAATATGAGTTGGATTGATAATAATAAGAGTAATAAGTATAGTAATTGTCGTTCTATCGATCATATAAGCATAATATGGCTAATAATATGAGTTAGATTGATAATACTAAGAGTAGTGAGTATAGTAATTTTCATTCTATCGATCATATAAGCATAATATGGCTAATAATATGAGTTAGATAGATAATAATAAGAGTAATGAGTATAGTAATTGTAGTTCTATCGATCATATCTGCATAATATGGTTAATAATATGAGTTAGATTCATAATAATAACAGTAATAAGTACAGTAATTGTCGTTCTATCGATCATTTAAGCATAATATGGCTAATAATATGAGTTAGATTGATAATAATAAGAGTAATAAGTATAGTAATTGTCGTTCTATCGGTCATTTAAGCATAATATGGCGAATAATATGAGTTGGGTTGATAAAACTAAGAATAATAAGTATAGTAACTGTCGTTCTATCGATCATATAAGCACAATATGGCTAATAATATGAGTTAGATTGATAATAATAAGAGTAATAAGTTGAGTAATTGTCGTTATATCGATCATATAACCATAATATGGCTAATAGCATGAGTTAGATTGATAATAATAAGAGTAATGAGTATAGTAATTGTCGTTCTATCGATCATATCTGCATAATATGGTTAATAATATGAGTTAGATTGATAATAGTGAGTGTAATAAATACAGTAATTGTCGTTCTATCGCTCATATAAGCACAATATGGCTAATAATATGAGTTAGATTGATAATAATAAGAGTAATAAGTATAGTAATTGTCGTTCTATCGATCATATAAGCATAATATGGCTAATAATATGAGTTAGATTGATAATAATAAGTGTAATAAGTATAGTAATTGTCGTTCTATCGATCATAATTGCATAATATGGTTAATAATATGAGTTAGATTGATAATAATAAGAGCAATGAGTATAGTAATTGTCGTACTATCGATCATATAAGCATGATATGGCTAATAATATGAGTTAGATTGATAATAATAAGTGTAAAAAGTAGAGTAATTGTCGTTCTATCGCTCATATAAGCACAATATGGCTAATAATATGAGTTAGATTGATAATAATAAGAGTAATAAGTATAGTAATTGTCGTTCTATCGATCATATAAGCATAATATGGCTAATAATATGAGTTAGATTGATAATAATAAGTGTAATAAGTATAGTAATTGTCGTTCTATCGGTCATTTAAGCATAATATGGCTAATAATATGAGTCAGATTGATAATAATAACAGTAATAAGTATAGTAATTGTCGTTCTATCGATAATGTAAGCATAATATGGCTAATAATATGAGTTAGATTGATAATACTAAGAGTAGTGGGTATAGTAATTCTCGTTCTATCTATCATATAATCATAATATGGCTAATAATATGAGTTAGATTGATAATACTAAGAGTGGTGAGTGTAGTAATTGTCGTTCTATCGACCATATAAGCATAATATGGCTAATAATATGAGTTAGATTGATAATAATAAGAGTAGTAAGTATAGTATTTGTCGTTCTATCGATCATATAAGCATAATATGGCTAATAATACGAGTTAGATTGATAATAATAAGAGTAATAAGTATAGTAATTGTCGTTCTATCGATCATTTAACCATAATATGGCTAATAATATGAGTTAGATTGATAATAATAAGAGTAATAAGTATAGTAATTGTCGTTCTATCGATAATATAAGCATAATATGGCTAATAATATGAGTTAGATTGATAATACTAAGGGTAGTGAGTATAGTAATTCTCGTTCTGTCGATCATGTAAGCATAATATGGCTAATAATATGAGTTGGATTGATAATAATAAGAGTAATAAGTATAGTAATTGTCGTTCTCTCGATCATATAAGCATAATATGGCTAATAATATGAGTTAGATTGATAATACTAAGAGTAGTGAGTATAGTAATTCTCATTCTATCGATCATATAAGCATAATATGGCTAATAATATGAGTTAGATAGATAATAATAAGAGTAATGATTATAGTAATTGTAGTTCTATCGATCATATCTGCATAATATGGTTAATAATATGAGTTAGATTCATAATAATAACAGTAATAAGTATAGTAATTGTCGTTCTATCGATAATATAACCACCATAATATGGCTAATAATATGAGTTAGATTGATAATACTAAGAGTAGTGATTATAGTAATTCTCGTTCTATCGATAATATAAGCATAATATGGCTAATAATATGAGTTAGATTCATAATAATAAGAGTAATAAGTATAGTAATTGTCGTTCTATCGATCATATAAGCATAATATGGCTAATAATATGAGTTAGATTTATAATAATAAGAGTAATAAGTATAGTAATTGTCGTTCTATCGATCATATAAGCACAATATGGCTAATAATATGAGTTAGATTGATAATAATAAGAGTAATAAGTATAGTAATTGTCGTTATATCGATCATATAACCATAATATGGCTAATAGCATGAGTTAGATTGATAATAATAAGAGTAATGAGTATAGTAATTGTCGTTCTATCGATCATATCTGCATAATATGGTTAATAATATGAGTTAGATTGATAATAGTGAGTGTAATAAATATAGTAATTGTCGTTCTATCGCTCATATAAGCACAATATGGCTAATAATATGAGTTAGATTGATAATAATAAGAGTAATAAGTATAGTAATTGTCGTTCTATCGATCATATAAGCATAATATGGCTAATAATATGAGTTAGATTGATAATAATAAGTGTAATAAGTATAGTAATTGTCGTTCTATCGATCATAATTGCATAATATGGCTAATAGCATGAGTTAGATTGATAATAATAAGTGTAAAAAGTAGAGTAATTGTCGTTCGATCGATTATATCTGCATAATATGGTTAATAATATGAGTTAGATTGATAATAATAAGTGTAATGAGTATAGTAATTGTCGTACTATCGATCATATAAGCATAATATGGCTAATAATGTGAGTTAGATTGATAATAGTGAGTGCAATAAATATAGTAATTGTCGTTCTATCGCTCATATAAGCACAATATGGCTAACAATATGAGTTAGATTGATAATAATAAGAGTAATAAGTATAGTAATTGTCGTTCTATCGATCATATAAGCATAATATGGCTAATAATATGAGTTAGATTGATAATAATAAGCGTAATAAGTATAGTAATTGTCGTTCTATCGGTCATTTAAGCATAATATGGCTAATAATATCAGTCAGATTGATAATAATAACAGTAATAAGTATAGTAATTGTCGTTCTATCGATAATATAAGCATAATATGGCTAATAATATGAGTTAGATTGATAATACTAAGAGTAGTGAGTATAGTAATTCTCGTTCTATCGATCATATAATCATAATATGGCTAATAATATGAGTTAGATTGATAATACTAAGAGTAGTGAGTATAGTAATTGTCGTTCTATCGATATAAGCATAATATGGCTAATAATATGAGTTAGATTGATAATAATAAGAGTAGTAAGTATAGTATTTGTCGTTCTATCGATCATATAAGCATAATATGGCTAATAATACGAGTTAGGTTGATAATAATAAGAGTAATAAGTATAGTAATTGTCGTTCTATCGATCATTCAACCATAATATGGCTAATAATATGAGTTAGATTGATAATAATAAGAGTAATAAGTATAGTAATTGTCGTTCTATCGATAATATAAGCATAATATGGCTAATAATATGAGTTAGATTGATAATACTAAGGGTAGTGAGTATAGTAATTGTCGTTCTATCGATCATATAAGCATAATATGGCTAATAATATGAGTTGGATTGATAATAATAAGAGTAATAAGTATAGTAATTGTCGTTCTATCGATCATATAAGCATAATATGGCTAATAATATGAGTTAGATTGATAATACTAAGAGTAGTGAGTATAGTAATTTTCATTCTATCGATCATATAAGCATAATATGGCTAATAATATGAGTTAGATAGATAATAATAAGAGTAATGAGTATAGTAATTGTAGTTCTATCGATCATATCTGCATAATATGGTTAATAATATGAGTTAGATTCATAATAATAACAGTAATAAGCACAGTAATTGTCGTTCTATCGATCATTTAAGCATAATATGGCTAATAATATGAGTTAGATTGATAATAATAAGAGTAATAAGTATAGTAATTGTCGTTCTATCGGTCATTTAAGCATAATATGGCGAATAATATGAGTTGGGTTGATAAAACTAAGAACAATAAGTATAGTAACTGTCGTTCTATCGATCATATAAGCACAATATGGCTAATAATATGAGTTAGATTGATAATAATAAGAGTAATAAGTTGAGTAATTGTCGTTATATCGATCATATAACCATAATATGGCTAATAGCATGAGTTAGATTGATAATAATAAGAGTAATGAGTATAGTAATTGTCGTTCTATCGATCATATCTGCATAATATGGTTAATAATATGAGTTAGATTGATAATAGTGAGTGTAATAAATATAGTAATTGTCCTTCTATCGCTCATATAAGCACAATATGGCTAATAATATGAGTTAGATTGATAATAATAAGAGTAATAAGTATAGTAATTGTCGTTCTATCGATCATATAAGCATAATATGGCTAATAATATGAGTTAGATCGATAATAATAAGTGTAATAAGTATAGTAATTGTCGTTCTATCGATCATAATTGCATAATATGGTTAATAATATGAGTTAGATTGATAATAATAAGAGCAATGAGTATAGTAATTGTCGTACTATCGATCATATAAGCATGATATGGCTAATAATATGAGTTAGATTGATAATAATAAGTGTAAAAAGTAGAGTAATTGTCGTTCGATCGATCATATCTGCATAATATGGTTAATAATATGAGTTAGATTGATAATAATAAGAGTAATGAGTATAGTAATTGTCGTACTATCGATCATATAAGCATAATATGGCTAATAATATGAGTTAGATTGATAATAATAAGTGTAATAAGTATAGTAATTGTCGTTCTATCGGTCATTTAAGCATAATATGGCTAATAATATGAGTCAGATTGATAATAATAACAGTAATAAGTATAGTAATTGTCGTTCTATCGATAATGTAAGCATAATATGGCTAATAATATGAGTTAGATTGATAATACTAAGAGTAGTGGGTATAGTAATTCTCGTTCTATCTATCATATAATCATAATATGGCTAATAATATGAGTTAGATTGATAATACTAAGAGTGGTGAGTATAGTAATTGTCGTTCTATCGACCATATAAGCATAATATGGCTAATAATATGAGTTAGATTGATAATAATAAGAGTAGTAAGTATAGTATTTGTCGTTCTATCGATCATATAAGCATAATATGGCTAATAATACGAGTTAGATTGATAATAATAAGAGTAATAAGTATAGTAATTGTCGTTCTATCGATCATTTAACCATAATATGGCTAATAATATGAGTCAGATTGATAATAATAACAGTAATAAGTATAGTAATTGTCGTTCTATCGATAATGTAAGCATAATATGGCTAATAATATGAGTTAGATTGATAATACTAAGAGTAGTGGGTATAGTAATTCTCGTTCTATCTATCATATAATCATAATATGGCTAATAATACGAGTTAGATTGATAATAATAAGAGTAATAAGTATAGTAATTGTCGTTCTATCGATCATTTAAGCATAATATGGCTAATAATATGAGTTAGATTGATAATAATAACAGTAATAAGTATAGTAATTGTCGTTCTATCGATAATATAAGCAAAATATGGCTAATAATATGAGTTAGATTGATAATACTAAGAGTAGTGAGTATAGTAATTCTCATTCGATCGATCATATAAGCATAATATGGCTAATAATATGAGTTAGATAGATAATAATAAGAGTAATGAGTATAGTAATTGTAGTTCTATCGATCATATCTGCATAATATGGTTAATAATATGAGTTAGATTCATAATAATAACAGTAATAAGTATAGTATATGTCGTTCTATCGATAATATAACCATAATATGGCTAATAATATGAGTTAGATTGATAATACTAAGAGTAGTGAGTATAGTAATTCTCGTTCTATCGATCATATAAGCATAATATGGCTAATAATATGAGTTAGATTGATAATAATAAGAATAATAAGTACAGTAATTGTCGTTCTATCGATCATATAAGCATAATAAGGCTAATAATATGAGTTAGAGTGATAATACTAAGAGTAGTGAGTATAGTAATTCTCATTCTATCGATCATATAAGCATAATATGGCTAATAATATGAGTTAGATTGATAATAATAAGAGTAATAAGTATAGTAATTGTCGTTCTCTCGATCATATAAGCATAATATGGCTAATAATATGAGTTAGAGTGATAATACTAAGAGTAGTGAGTATAGTAATTCTCATTCTATCGATCATATAAGCATAATATGGCTAATAATATGAGTTAGATAGATAATAATAAGAGTAATGAGTATAGTAATTGTAGTTCTATCGATCATATCTGCATAATATGGTTAATAATATGAGTTAGATTCATAATAATAACAGTAATAAGTATAGTAATTGTCGTTCTATCGATAATATAACCATAATATGGCTAATAATATGAGTTAGATTGATAATACTAAGAGTAGTGAGTATAGTAATTCTCGTTCTATCGATCATATAAGCATAATATGGCTAATAATATGAGTTAGATTGATAATAATAAGAGTAATAAGTACAGTAATTGTCGTTCTATCGATCATATGAGCATAATAAGGCTAATAATATGAGTTAGAGTGATAATACTAAGAGTAGTGAGTATAGTAATTCTCATTCTATCGATCATATAAGCATAATATGGCTAATAATATGAGTTAGATTGATAATAATAGGAGTAATAAGTATAGTAATTGTCGTTCTCTCGATCATATAAGCATAATATGGCTAATAATATGAGTTAGAGTGATAATACTAAGAGTAGTGAGTATAGTAATTCTCATTCTATGGATCATATAAGCATAATATGGCTAATAATATGAGTTAGATTGATAATAATAACAGTAATAAGTATAGTAATTGTCGTTCTATCGATAATATAAGCATAATATGGCTAATAGCATGAGTTAGATTGATAATAATAAGAGTAATGAGTATAGTAATTGTCGTTCTATCGATCATATCTGCATAATATGGTTAATAATATGAGTTAGATTGATAATAGTGAGTGTAATAAATATAGTAATTGTCGTTCTATCGCTCATATAAGCACAATATGGCTAATAATATGAGTTAGATTGATAATAATAAGAGTAATAAGTATAGTAATTGTCGTTCTATCGATCATATAAGCATAATATGGCTAATAATATGAGTTAGATTGATAATAATAAGTGTAATAAGTATAGTAATTGTCGTTCTATCGATCATAATTGCATAATATGGCTAATAGCATGAGTTAGATTGATAATAATAAGAGCAATGAGTATAGTAATTGTCGTACTATCGATCATATAAGCATAACATGGCTAATAATATGAGTTAGATTGATAATAATAAGTGTAAAAAGTAGAGTAATTGTCGTTCGATCGATCATATCTGCATAATATGGTTAATAATATGAGTTAGATTGATAATAATAAGTGTAATGAGTATAGTAATTGTCGTACTATCGATCATATAAGCATAATATGGCTAATAATGTGAGTTAGATTGATAATAGTGAGTGCAATAAATATAGTAATTGTCGTTCTATCGCTCATATAAGCACAATATGGCTAACAATATGAGTTAGATTGATAATAATAAGAGTAATAAGTATAGTAATTGTCGTTCTATCGATCATATAAGCATAATATGGCTAATAATATGAGTTAGGTTGATAATAATAAGTGTAATAAGTATAGTAATTGTCGTTCTATCGGTCATTTAAGCATAATATGGCTAATAATATGAGTCAGATTGATAATAATAACAGTAATAAGTATAGTAATTGTCGTTCTATCGATAATATAAGCATAATATGGCTAATAATATGAGTTAGATTGATAATACTAAGAGTAGTGAGTATAGTAATTCTCGTTCTATCGATCATATAATCATAATATGGCTAATAATATGAGTTAGATTGATAATACTAAGAGTAGTGAGTATAGTAATTGTCGTTCTATCGATCATATAAGCATAATATGGCTAATAATATGAGTTAGATTGATAATAATAAGAGTAGTAAGTATAGTATTTGTCGTTCTATCGATCATATAAGCATAATATGGCTAATAATACGAGTTAGATTGATAATAATAAGAGTAATAAGTATAGTAATTGTCGTTCTATCGATCATTCAACCATAATATGGCTAATAATATGAGTTAGATTGATAATAATAAGAGTAATAAGTATAGTAATTGTCGTTCTATCGATAATATAAGCATAATATGGCTAATAATATGAGTTAGATTGATAATACTAGGGGTAGTGAGTATAGTAATTGTCGTTCTATCGATCATATAAGCATAATATGGCTAATAAATATGAGTTAGATTGATAATAATAAGAGTAGTAAGTATAGTATTTGTCGTTCTATCGATCATATAAGCACAATATGGCTAATAATACGAGTTAGATTGATAATACTAAGAGTAGTGAGTATAGTAATTTTCATTCTATCGATCATATAAGCATAATATGGCTAATAATATGAGTTAGATAGATAATAATAAGAGTAATGAGTATAGTAATTGTAGTTCTATCGATCATATCTGCATAATATGGTTAATAATATGAGTTAGATTCATAATAATAACAGTAATAAGTACAGTAATTGTCGTTCTATCGATCATTTAAGCATAATATGGCTAATAATATGAGTTAGATTGATAATAATAAGAGTAATAAGTATAGTAATTGTCGTTCTATCGGTCATTTAAGCATAATATGGCGAATAATATGAGTTGGGTTGATAAAACTAAGAATAATAAGTATAGTAAATGTCGTTCTATCGATCATATAAGCACAATATGGCTAATAATATGAGTTAGATTGATAATAATAAGAGTAATAAGTTGAGTAATTGTCGTTATATCGATCACATAACCATAATATGGCTAATAGCATGAGTTAGATTGATAATAATAAGAGTAATGAGTATAGTAATTGTCGTTCTATCGATCATATCTGCATAATATGGTTAATAATATGAGTTAGATTGATAATAGTGAGTGTAATAAATATAGTAATTGTCGTTCTATCGCTCATATAAGCACAATATGGCTAATAATATGAGTTAGATTGATAATAATAAGAGTAATAAGTATAGTAATTGTCGTTCTATCGATCATATAAGCATAATATGGCTAATAATATGAGTTAGATTGATAATAATAAGTGTAATAAGTATAGTAATTGTCGTTCTATCGATCATAATTGCATAATATGGTTAATAATATGAGTTAGATTGATAATAATAAGAGCAATGAGTATAGTAATTGTCGTACTATCGATCATATAAGCATGATATGGCTAATAATATGAGTTAGATTGATAATAATAAGTGTAAAAAGTAGAGTAATTGTCGTTCGATCGATCATATCTGCATAATATGGTTAATAATATGAGTTAGATTGATAATAATAAGAGTAATGAGTATAGTAATTGTCGTACTATCGATCATATAAGCATAATATGGCTAATAATGTGAGTTAGATTGATAATAGTGAGTGCAATAAATATAGTAATTGTCGTTCTATCGCTCATATAAGCATAATATGACTAATAATATGAGTTAGATTGATAATAATAAGTGTAATAAGTATAGTAATTGTCGTTCTATCGGTCATTTAAGCATAATATGGCTAATAATATGAGTCAGATTGATAATAATAACAGTAATAAGTACAGTAATTGTCGTTCTATCGATAATGTAAGCATAATATGCCTAATAATATGAGTTAGATTGATAATACTAAGAGTAGTGGGTATAGTAATTCTCGTTCTATCTATCATATAATCATAATATGGCTAATAATATGAGTTAGATTGATAATACTAAGAGTGGTGAGTATAGTAATTGTCGTTCTATCGACCATATAAGCATAATATGGCTAATAATAGGAGTTAGATTGACAATAATAAGTGTAATAAGTATAGTAATTGTCGTTCTATCGGTCATTTAAGCATAATATGGCTAATAATATGAGTCAGATTGATAATAATAACAGTAATAAGTATAGTAATTGTCGTTCTATCGATAATATAAGCATAATATGGCTAATAATATGAGTTAGATTGATAATACTAAGAGTAGTGGGTATAGTAATTCTCGTTCTATCTATCATATAATCATAATATGGCTAATAATATGAGTTAGATTGATAATACTAAGAGTGGTGAGTATAGTAATTGTCGTTCTATCGATCATATAAGCATAATATGGCTATTAATATGAGTTAGATTGATAATAATAAGAGTAGTAAGTATAGTATTTGTCGTTCTATCGATCATATAAGCACAATATGGCTAATAATACGAGTTAGATTGATAATAATAAGAGTAATAAGTATAGTAATTGTCGTTCTATCGATCATTTAACCATAATATGGCTAATAATATGAGTTAGATTGATAATAATAAGAGTAATAAGTATAGTAATTGTCGTTCTATCGATAATGTAAGCATAATATGGCTAATAATATGAGTTAGATTGATAATACTAAGGGTAGTGAGTATAGTAATTCTCGTTCTGTCGATCATGTAAGCATAATATGGCTAATAATATGAGTTGGATTGATAATAATAAGAGTAATAAGTATAGTAATTGTCGTTCTATCGATCATATAAGCATAATATGGCTAATAATATGAGTTAGATAGATAATAATAAGAGTAATGAGTATAGTAATTGTAGTTCTATCGATCATATCTGCATAATATGGTTAATAATATGAGTTAGATTCATAATAATAACAGTAATAAGTATAGTAATTGTCGTTCTATCGATCATTTAAGCATAATATGGCTAATAATATGAGTTAGATTGATAATAATAAGAGTAATAAGTATAGTAATTGTCGTTCTATCGGTCATTTAAGCATAATATGGCTAATAATATGAGTTAGATTGATAATAGTGAGTGTAATAAGTATAGTGAATGTCGTTCTATCGAACATATCAGCATAATATGGGTAATAATATGAGTTGGATTGATAATAGTAAGAGTAATGAGTATAGTATTTGTCGTTCTATCGATCATATAAGCATAATATGGCTAATAATACGAGTTAGATTGATAATAATAAGAGTAATAAGTATAGTAATTGTCGTTCTATCGATCATATAAGCACAATATGGCTAATAATATGAGTTAGATTGATAATAATAAGAGTAATGAGTATAGTAATTGTCGTTCTATCGA